>NC_091566.1:24102942-24107942 GCF_042767895.1 Penaeus vannamei | reverse complement strand
TTTGGTTTCAATTCTTTTCTCTCAATCTGCTAACTGTCAGTCGTGGCATCTTTTCCGTTTTTTTTTCTTCTTCTTTTTCTTTCGTTTCTCCTCTTATGCAGATCGTATCACGTCTCTTAATGAATACTTTATGATACATTCTCTTTCCTCCTCTCTCCTCGTCTCTTCCTTTCCTTCGTTTTTATTCCTCTCCCCTCCTTTCTTTCATCTTTTCCTGCTTTTATCGTGTCCGTCTTTGCATTGCCCACTTTCTCTGTCCCCCTGCCTTGTCTTCCGTCTCTTTTTTCCTTCTTATTTTATCATTCTCTCATCTTCCTCTTTCTTCCACCCTCTCTTCCCTTCTACTTTTCCTCACACTTTCCTTCTCTCTGTTCACTCTTCCATCTCTTCTTTCTCCCTTTTTTTATTCTCAGTCCCCTACTTCTTTTTCCTATCTTCCTTTTCCCTACCTCCATCCTTACCTTCCTTCTTATTATCTTCCATCTTTTCCTCTTCCCTTACCACCTTCCAATACCCATCTTTCCCAACCTAGACCTTTATTTCCTTTTATAATCCTTCTTCTCTTCCTTTCACCCTTCATCCCCATCTTCGGACCTTCTCCTTTCTTTATTCCCTTCCCTCTGTTCTTCCTCTTTCTGTTGTTATTTTGCCGGGGGAGGGGGTGAGTTATCCTAGTTTTGATTCTGTCTCCTTTTTTATTTATCTTATTTTTGTATGTTTTCTCTGTCTGTCTTTCTTCTCTCTTCCTTCCTTCTCTCTCTCTACCCTATTTTCCTCCTTCCCTTCCTTCCCTCCACCCTTCTCCCTCCCCCTCCTTCCCATTCCCTAGCTGTTGCATTGGTTGCCTCGCTCTCTCTCGCCCTCTCCTTGTAACTCGGTCTCAACCAGTAATTGTAAGCGAAGTCATCAAAAGCTATTTTCTGGACGATGCGGGGCGTTAAACCGGTTGCTGATGGCCTCATAACAACCTCTCGCAGTCAGCTGTTCTGTTTTGTGTGGCTGAAGATGATGATGGAGAGACGGGGCTGAGCGCAGGAGCTGACTGGCGGCTGAGGAGGAGTGCTTGTGTCGAAGAAGGAAGCTCATTTCGGGATGCCCTTCTGAGGAGGAAGGAATTGGAGAAGTTTGGTCCGAAAGGGATATGGGTAGTTTGGGTTGTTAGCCTCGGAAGCGTTTTGTGTGTAGTTCGGTGGGCTATGAGAGAGAGAGAGAGAGAGAGAGAGAGAGAGAGAGAGAGAGAGAGAGAGAGAGAGAGAGAGAGAGAGAGAGAGAGAGAGAGAGAGAGAGAGAGAGAGAGAGAGAGAGAGAGAGAGAGAGAGAGAGAGAGAGTGTATGCGTGTGTGTATGTGTGGGTGTGTGAGTGTGTACGCGTGTGTGTATTTGAGTGTGCATTCGCGTGTGTGTGTATGAAAGAGCGAAAAAGGAAAGTGAAAGAGAAAGAATACATAGAAAAGTACAGAACGATGAAACAAGATATGACTACCGTTGTACTCTTTCCGCCTATCAGCTTCTCATTATTCGCTCCAAGAATACCCGGGATCCAAAGAGACATCAAAACTTCCCCCAAACAAACCGAAACAAACACACAGACAAAACAATTCAAGGTTCTTCGCAACATAATATCCCTGCAAAATCTCAACTTTAACTTATGCACGTCATAAAGTTGCATTGGGAAATAATACCAAAGTAATAGAAGATTCTTCACGTCCAACTCCAAATGTATAGTGCAGGTCAGACTCAGCTGTTCCGTTTTATTGAAAGATTCTCTGGTTATTTGTACACCGTATAGTCGGCGCAGGCAATTTGTTCCAGTGATTAGCGAGAACATGTGCAATCTACTATCTCGTTGGCAAATAGGGAGCAAATTCCAGTGGCCTGAAATTTGGAAGTTGTAAATACAGGGAGGCTGAAAATTTGCAAATAACGGACAGTTGAGAAATGAACAAAAATATGTACGAATGCATGTGCACTCGCCCACACTCACACTGCTACCCACGCTCTCACTCTCTCTCTCTCTCATTCTCACTCTCACACTAAAACTAACACTCACGCTCACACTCACACTCACATCCCATTCACACTAACACACTCTGACTCACACTCTTTCTCTCTCTTTCTCACTCTCACTCTAACACTCACATCACATCCCACATCCCACACACACTCGCATCGCATCGCACTCACACTAACACACACACACACACCCCCACTCTCTCTCTCTTTCTCTTTTCTCACTCACTCTCATTCTAACACTAACACTCACACTCACATCACATTCCACTTACACTAACTTACACTCGCATCACATCGCACTCACACTAACACACAGACACACACTCTCTCTCTCTTTCTCTTTTCTCACTCACTCTCACTCTAACACTAACACTCACACTCACATCACATCCTACCTACACTAACACACACTCACTCACTCTTACTCACCGAAAGGGCACCACTTCATAAAGCAAAGGGCTCTTGGGGCTTCTGCATCCTTCAGCCCAGCCTTGCACAACCAGCGCTCTTCCTCCGTCTATTTTCACACAAGCTTGCATTTACTGCTCGTCTGTGCTGAGCCTTTCATGCATCATTTCCGGGTAGGGAAAGACCTACCCTCCCTACCCCTGCTACCTCCCTGCCTCCCTACCTCCCTGCCTCCCTTCCTCCCTGCCTCTTACCCTCGTCCCTTCCACCTCTTCCCGTTTCTCTAGACTCGTTTTCTCAGCAACTTTTGCTTCCTCGATTTTGATTCCTTTGTGCTCCTTCTCCGCTTCCTTTATCTTCTTTTGTCTTGGCTTATTTTAAAATTCATTTGACTTATCTACACGGAGTTATTGTCTCCTTTCCTAAATTGCAGATACACGTGCGCGTTTTTTTCGTCTTATTTCTTACTTCTATTTTCTCCTTCTCTTTATCTTTCGTTTTCTTGTTTCAAGCATTTTCATATCCACGATCGTTTCTCCCTTGTTCTCCTCACTTCTCGCCTCGCAGACTCTACTTCACCACCGCCCACCTTCACTTAACACTCTCTCTCCTCCTCCTCTCTCCTTATACACCCCCTCCCCCACTCCACCTCACATCTCTCCTTCTCTCACAAACCTCCTCCCTTCAGAGTCCTCTACCCTCATAGCCTCTCTATCTCTCCCGGTTCTCCTCCTTTCATACCCCTTCTCCCCTCATAGTCCTCACTCCCTCACAGCCCTCCACTCCCCACAGCTCTCATCCTCCACAGTCCTCCCCTCATAACTCCCCTCCCTTCATAGCCCCTAACAGCTCTCCTCCCCTCACAACCCTCCTTCCCATCCCCAGCCCTCCTGCCTTCACAGCTCTCCTTCCTCCCCAGCCCTCTTTCTCCTCCCCTCACAGTCCTCTCTCCCTCCCCAGCCCTCCTCCCCTTACAGCCCTTCCCTTACAGCCTTCCTCCCCTCCCAGCCCTCTTCCTCTTCCCATTCTCTTCCCCCTCCTCCTCCTCCTCCCCCTCCCAGACCTCCTCCTCCCCCTCCCAGCCCTCCTCCTCCTCCTCCTCCTTCTTCTCCTCCTCCTCCTTCTTCTCCTCCTCCTCCTCCTTCTGCTCCTCCTCCTCCTCCCCCTCCTTCTCCTCCTTCCCCTCCTCCCCCTCCTCCTCCTCCCCCTCCTCCTCCCCCTCCCAGCCCTCCTCCTCCTCCTCCTCCTTCTCCTCCACCTCCTCCTCCCTCCCTTCTTCTCCTTCCTTTCTTCTTCTTCTTCTTCTTCTTCTTCTTCTTCTTCTTCTTCTTCTCCTCCTCCTCCTCCTCCTCTTCCTCCTCCACCACCACCACCACCTCCTCCTCCTCCTCCACCACCACCACCACCACCTCCTCCTCCTCCTCCTCTTCCTCCTCCTCCTCCTTCTTCTCCTCATCCTCCTCCTCCTTCTGCTCTCCTCCTCCTTCTGCTCCTCCTCCTCTTTCTCCTGCTCCTCCACCTCCCAGCCCTCCCTCCTCCTCCTACTTCTTCTCCTTCTCCTCTTCCTCCTCCTTCTCCCCCTCCCTCTCTCCTTCCTCCTCCCTCCTCCTCCCTCCACTCCTCCTCCTCTTCCTCCTCCACCACCACCACCACCTCCTCCTCCTCCCACCTCCACCACCACCACCACCACCACCACCACCACCTCCTCCTCCTCCTCCTCCTCCTCCTCCTCCTCCTCCCCTCCTATCCCTCTCTCCCCTCACTGACTCTCCCTCAAGGCGCGGCCACACGAGCGCTTTATCGGCGACAAATCTCTGATAAGGTGCGCACTCCCCCTTCGGATGCGGACGTTATGTCGCGGATTTCGACGGCCATCGACCGGTTCCAAGAGCGTGGAGGGGGGGAGGGGGGGGGTCGCTCGGTAGAACTTGTGCACGCAGCAAAGTTCATAATCTGAGTCTGAGCAAAAAAATAAGGATTTTCGATTGTATGTACCTCAGTACCGGTAGCGTAGGTGTTTTGTATTTTCATTAAAAAAATTGTATCCTATTTCTATTTTCAATCGTGTTGGTTATGTTTGCAACGAAAGCTAATTGGAATAAGGCAATTCATTCCGGTGACCACTGGGTATGCTCAATATGGTTGTAAAATTATTACCGTAAAAACATTAAAATCTACCGAGACTCCGCCTGCTTTATCTGCTTTTTTCAGATATGCAAACTTGTATACTTGTAAAAGTTATTATTGTTAGGTCGCTGAGATAAATGTAAGAAATGTATAGTGTTAATGAAGAATATGTTTTGGATGAAGCATCTTTTAGCAACGATGTTATCAGCTCGCGTTGATAAAGTAACAACGTGTAAACAGAGAGAAAATGATTGGATTGTGCGAGCGTATTTTCCCTGTGTGACCGCAAAGTCTAAATAGGTATAGACTGTGTGACCGTGCCTTTAGTTTTGCGTGCGGTCTCTCATCTCCCCTTGCTGCGCCTTACCCTCACAAAATCTCCCTTATATTTTCTATTCTCCTCCCCTCACAGACGCCTCCTCACCGCTGTCTACCCTCCTTCGGTGTTCTCT
>NC_091566.1:24090442-24092942 GCF_042767895.1 Penaeus vannamei | reverse complement strand
AAAACCTCGCTTCCATAGACAAGCAGTAATTGTATTACGTCCTCAAGCCAAAACTTCCTGATCACTTCCTGGTTACAAACGCATCTCCATGATAATGAACAATTACCTGGACTAGAGTGCTGTTAGGTCAAAGTGGACAGCCTGCTGCCTTTCTCGAACAGCCGGCCTCTTAACCTCCATGACAAAGACCCTTGAGTTCATCACAGACATGATTTCCTCTTTTTCATACTGTTAAGGTGCCGTCACACTAACATTTTTTCCGTCAATTTTTTTGAAAATTTTCTGAAATTTTGTCCATTTTTGAGCGAATTGTCGATTCTCCAGTCAGATGATTATGATCTATTCCGTTTGAAAACCTTTCCGTCAATCTTTTCAGCCAAGCATAGTCAGATCAAGAACTATATTCGAGAATGTTTGTATTTATGTTAAATAAAATTGTCAAAAAAATGACGGAAAAGTGCTAGTGTGACACGGCCTTTATCCTGATCCTCCGGGCCATAATACGTATAGTAGAATAAGGTGAGATGGATAATCAAGAGCGAACTAAGTGCAGACAAACTGGGGAATTGCCAGTCAGGTAGAAATGGCAATTTAGTCTCGTTTGTATTGGCTGAAAGGCTAATGTGGTATGCAGTCATGGTTCTTCGACTGAAATTATGAGCGTGGTTCGGTTTTAACTGACTTATTTAAATAGATTTTTGCATGTGCTCGTCATCGTCGTCGTCATCATTACCATTATCATTGTCATTATTCTCATTCTCATTCTTATCATTATCATCATCATCATCATCATCATCATCATCATCATCATCATCATCATCTTTATCGTCATCGCCATCGTCACCATCATCATCATTATCGTCATCGTCACCATTATCGTCATCATCATAATCATCACCACCGTCACCCTCATTATCATCTATCAGGTAGATCATTGGCCCGATCTGCAAAGGCACCTCGACAAAACCTCCTTCAACTCAACCCCTATCCTTCGCCTTTCATATCATGGCGTCAGTGCTTTATCCTGTTATATATTTAATGATATCCTTTTGTTTTTTATATCTTTCATTAACGTATGTATGCATATATATATATTTTTTCTTTTCTTTTATTTATTTGTTTTTAACTAATTCATTGTTGTAGTAAAGGTATGAGTGAGACTGGATATCTTCACAATACAAGAGATGTATTTGACCGGTTTCGATTACGTCTTCATCAGAAATACATGTATTTCTGATGGAGACGTAATCGAAACCGGTCAAATACATCTTTTGTATTGTGAAGATATCCAGTCTCATTCATACCTTTTCTACATTTGTCAACATGGATACGATTCATAATTAATTGTTATTTTTTCCTTGCCGTTTTTTCCGTACCCCATCTTTGTTAGTAAACAATATTCCCGACCGTTGCTCATTTCCAAGCGTCCAACAAGAAATTATTGCATTTCTTATTATCATCACTCAGACTTCCATGTACACAATCGTAAACATAAATTCATATAATCATTGATACTGCACATGTGATTCTCCATTTCATCTGTCGAATTGTAATTACATGTAGCATTTTATTGAAGTAAAATAGTATTAAATTCTGCGGATAATAAATGCCCATTCACACATATCAGTGGCTCATCAGTGCCGTGTCCGCTCAGTCCGTCAGTGTCAGTGAAAAAAACGTTACTTTGAATTCAGTTGACGCTTGCACACATGTCCGGCGCAGTACCGTGTCAGTTCCGTCTCCGTGCAGTGATTCTGAATACTGTCGTCACCGATATTTTTATTTTTATTTTTCACGGATAAGTGTTGGGAGCTTCTCAACATATATGATGATCAATTCAGCATTTTTTCCTTTTTTTTTGGGGGGGGGGGGAGGGAGATATATTGTGTACCAAAGTAAATGTCACAGACTTGTTTACCGTTAAGGATTAAGGATGTTTGGATTAGGAAAGATACATACAATACGTAGGCCTATGACAAAATGCTTGTATTTAAACTAAAACAAACTGTAATCGTCCTCTCGGTGTTATAACCTTTCTCCACTGAGTGTTTTGCTCGCTCAGGTGAGCCTCTGTTTTACTCAGCTATAGGATGAAAAATTCAGACATTCTGAAGTACTGGAAATATTCGTTCTATCATCTGTTAGCTTCTGGTACAGATTAGCAAACACTCTTATTCTCCCTTTTCTTCCCCTTTTCATGTGGCCACTTTCTTTTCTTCAGCTTATGCTCTAAGACAATCATTGCCAATTCCGCCTGAAAACTTTGCTATCTTGGAAGTCACTGATTCCACGCTTTACAGATGCACTACAGATGAACGCACGTCACTGAAACGTCACGGATGTCATTGCCACTGAACTGACACGGTACTGATACGTCACTGATATGTGTAATTGGGCCTCAATGCTCCAAATAAATGAAATATACATCTCTCAGGCTTTTGATTAATTATGTAAAAGAAAACATTGCTAGAATTGAGATTCTTAACAGGTTAAATTACAT
>NC_091566.1:24007942-24012942 GCF_042767895.1 Penaeus vannamei | reverse complement strand
TTGTTTAGACAGTCTTGTGTGTTTTTTCAACGAAAATACTTGTTGATGGCTTACTGTACGTCTGACTTTAAAAAAAGAAAAACGGTACATGGAAATAACCACAGTCGAGAATTTTAACATTGTTTGAATGGTTCCGGAATGTTAAATGATAATGTGGGACGCAGGAATTATTATAATGAGATGCTGAAGTGCTTTAATAGACAAAAACTGTATATCGGTCAAAGTATACAAAGAGAGGATGGGTCTAAAACAATCGGAAAAGAGGATACACTGTGAAATTTCTTTCATAGTAATTTTAAAGTATGGACTTATGTTTCTTTGAAATGAACTGGAAACTTGGAGACTTTATAAGAGGTTAATATTAGAGAGAAGAAAATGAAGATCAGGTTAAAGAAAATCAAGACATGAAGAGACACGGAGGAACGTGGCGGCAAAGCAAAGATATGTAAAACTTCCCGCGGACCAAATCGACTCATCATCCCTTGCGGAGTGGAGATCGAAAATACGAATCGTGTTTCGAACGTGTCCGTAAGGGATATGAACGAAGCACAATATACGTAATGATAGTTGTAATATCGAGATGAATACTATCTAGAGACACGCGAAAAAATGGTATGAACGTCAGCCAAAGGCAGCTGTAGAATCAGAGGGTACAAAGCTATTATGGGATTTCAACATCCCTTGTCATCATGAGTGAGAGCAAAGGAACTCATACCTTACTGACTGATGAAAAAGAAGCTACACAATATATGGCGAGACTCTATACCCCGCAATAGCATCTACGAAACGGACAAGAAAAAAGATGAAGAAATACCCGGATCTCAGGAGATAGGTAGCAAGGTAATGGCCTGGGGGGCGGGGGGGGGGGAGTGTAGAAGTTACGCCAGTCGCCCTGGTGCTCCGGGTTCACCAAGAACAAAGTTCAGCAAAGAGATCCGGGCAGATGTCAAGACGAAACTGTTACAGAACACTGCGATGTTGAGAACGGTTAGAATACTTTTAAAAGATACAGGGACTTATACTCGCGGGACCTTGTGTAATTTGTTGTACCTCGCCTACAAGGGCACTAATGGTTAACCGGAAAATGCCAAGATAAAAAGAGCAGCGGTAGTAGTGAAGACAAATGTAAAAATAATTCCAGCACAATAAACTATCGTAATTTATTCTCAGAACGGAGAAGAAAAAATGATAACGTTCATCATTTTCTTTTTCCTGTAAGAAAATAATGTTTCATGGTAATGCCATAGCGCTATTTGATACTAATGTCGTCCACTCGCCTACTTTGTACAGCCATTGTGTGTTTCTGCCCTCTGTTCATATATATTATTTTTATTTTTTTTTTCCAGCTCGTCTCGTTTTCCCCACATGTATTTGTCTATTTTATGTGTACTTTCCATCATTTTGATATCTGGTATTAATGTTTTTTTTAAAGGCAGAATATAATATTTCACAATTTAGTGAATAATACTAAAACCACAACATTGTCTCTACCTTTCATCTTCGTCTTTTCAATCTCATTCTCTTTCCCTCCTTTTCTCTCTCTCTCCCTCCCGCCCTTCATCCTTCTCCCCCCCCCCTCCGCCCTTCATCCTTCCTCCCCCCCCCTTTCCATCCCTCCCCTCAGCCCCTCCCCCTTTCTCTCCCTTTCTACTATTCTTTCCTCCTTTCTCCCTTCTCCGTGCCCCCTGCCCCCCTTCGTTCCCCTCGCCCTCTTGGGCCCTCGACCCTCAGGAAATGAGCAGCGAGTGTAGTGTTCCACCCCAGGAAGACAGGTCGTCACAGCCAACACTACAAGATATTTTTTCTTACTTGGTGGTGGCGACACGAGGGTGGGAGGGAGGGGTAGGAAGGGTAATGGAGGAGGAAAAATGGAGGCGGAGAGGGGAGCAGGGGAGAAAGGAGGTAGGAGGAGGTGAGGGTAGAAAGAGGAGGACGTGAGGTCAGTACTGGATTAAAGGAAAAGTGGTGGAGAAAGGAGGAGAGATGATGTTGGAGAGAGGAAGAAGGGGGGAGGAAAAAGGGAATGGAGGAGGGAGTGATGATGATGGAGAGAAGAGGAAACGGAGAGACGGAAATAAGAGGGGAAGTAAAGACGTAGATGGGAGGAAGAGGGAAAGGAAATAGCGGCAAAAGAAGCGGAGATGAAGAGGGAAAGGAAGAGAAACAGAGGTAGAGAAAGGAAGAAAAACGTTGCAGAAAAATAAAACGTTTGCAGAAGATAAGGAATTTTTAAAAAATAATAGAAAAAGAAAAAAAGAAAGGGTAACTGAAAAGAAAAAAGAGGAAGCAATCAGATTGGAGACGAAGATATAATGAAAAGAAGAAAACAAAAACAAAGAAAAGAGGCAAAAGACAAAGAAAATGAAGCAGAGGCGAACAGGAGGACGAGGAGAGGGCAGAGGGCACCACCCAGTAGGGAACATGGAAATAGCTGATGTTCCAAAGTTTTGTTTGAAATACATTACCCTGCGCTAAGGATTTTGTCAAGTTTTAGCATTCTAGAACGATTTAAAGTTCTTGATGAGGTTCAGAGCGACGATGTAGATTCAAATTATCCCTAAGAAAAGACACATAAAAGAAAGTAAAAAAGGACTCCTGAATATATAAAAGGGAAGGGAAGAAAAAAATTATTTATACATATTCTCTTTTCTAGGTATAGTAAGCAACTTTTATTATTACTATTTATTTATTATAAAGATAATGTTCGTAATGATAATGATAATAATAATGATGATAATGATAATAATAATGATGATGATAATAATAATAATAATAATGAGAATAATAATAATAATAATAATAATAATAATAATAATAACATAAATAATAATGGCAGTAATAATAATGATAATAATAATAATAATAATAATAATAATAATAATAATAATAATAATAATAATGGTAATATTAATATTAATAATAATGGTAATAATAATAATGATAATTGTACTGCTAATAATGATGATAATAAAAAAATATTATAAACAACAACCACGACAGTATATGATAATAATAGCAGTAATAGTAGTAATAGTAATAATAATATAATCAACATATAATACTAATTGGTATTCATGCGTTTGTCTGTCATTTCGTCTGTTTGCCCATCACACGTACATTTTACACCTAAAATGATATTCCATGTGCAGATTTGAAGCCTTCATATTGCATGTCACCGCGGTATTTATTTTGTTGTGAAATGGGGTGATAATTGACATGAGTAAACAGAATTACACACACATTCGCGCATCATATTACGTATATGTGAGGCAAGTACATTGCTTAGAATTAGTTAGACCGTCAGTTTATGCATATTTATCATTTACACGATAATTCGAAGGGGAAGGTTAAGAAGAAGGGAAGATAGGGGAAGGAAATGAAGAGGAAGAAGGAAGGGGGAGATGGAGAGAGTGAGCAGAGGGGACTTAGAGAGAAAAGAGGGATGGGAAAGTGGATAGGGAGAGGGAAGGTGAGAGAGGGCTTAGAGAAAAAGGGGGGATAGGAGAGGAAGGGAGGAGAAAAAGAGAGCGAAGGAGGTGGGAAGAAGAGGTAAAATTGAGGAGGGGGGGCGGGTAGATGTAGAGCTTAAAGTAGAAGAGGAGTGAATTTAAGGAAGATTTGGAAGTGAGAGGGGGTTTCAAAGCGGGAAAAGGAAAGCAAAAGGGAAGAGGAGGAGGGTGAAAGAGAAAGAGAAGTAGAATACATCTTTGTTTTTCTTATTTCTTCTTCATGGAATTCCCACGGGTCCTGGTATTATCTATAATAATAGTTACAACATTAACACTGATAATTATACCAATAATGATAATGATAATCATGATAACAAATAGGTCATAATTAAGAACATTATCATGGAAATTATAATAGCAATGATAATAATAACAATGATGATTTTTGTTAAATGTATTCATATCAAATCATTAAACATTCCTTTTTGAATAATGAATTTTAAGAATTATGATTTCCGCAATGAATGTGTAAAAGGAATGATATGCAGTGTAATTACCTATCGACATATTCGTGTATCATTTCAGACTAAACAATAATGTCAATAAGTGTACCATTCCTTTCTCCGTGTGCCGTCAGTATCGAAGTATATATATATATATATATATATATATATATATATATATATATATATATATATATATATATATATATATATATGTGTGTGTGTGTGTGTGTGTGTGTGTGTGTGTGTGTGTGTGTGTGTGTGTGTGTGTGTGTGTGTGTGTGTCCATGGTCTATTGAAATGTGTCTAGTCTTCTTCCTTCCTCCTTTCGTTATTCTCTATAACGGAATAAAGAAATTTTATTTCAAAGCCACAGTTTACAGTGATTGAGATAACTCTATCTCAACCAATCTTCTTTGTTTACAAAAATCAGCTGACAGGAGAGTGCGAGGCAATCTGTAAATTCAGTGATTGTTTCTCTCTATCGTCCTTTCTCTTCTTTACTTTCTTCATCATTCCCTCTCTCTCTCTCTCTCTCTTTCTTTCATTTTGTCTTTCTTTCTCTATCTCTCTCTCTCTCTATCTATCTATATACATTTACATACACACACACACACACACACATATATATATATATATATATATATATATATATATATATATATATATATATATATATATATATATATATATATATATATATATATATATATATACACACACACACACACACACACACACACACACACACACACACACACACACACACACACACACACACACACACATATATATATATATATATATATATATATATATATATATATATATATATATATATATATATATATGCATATACATATATATATACATATATATATATATATATGTATATATATATATATATATATATATATATATATATATATATATATATATGTATATATATATATAGATTATAGGTCTATAGGTCTATTCTTCCCCTCCATTCTACTGTTAAAGGACTCATTCATAAGAGTCAGACTTCTGTTCACCCCCTTGGATCTAC
>NC_091566.1:23997942-24000442 GCF_042767895.1 Penaeus vannamei | reverse complement strand
TTTATAAGCAAATGTGGTTTTATCAATATGGACTGTTCCTTTTTCCCTTTTTGAGAGAGGTGAGGTAGTAAATAATTTTGAAATAGTTTTCGAATTTCCTGCTAATTGTTTTGTCCAACATTTTATAACAAGCTTAATTTTCCTTATGGATCTTCTGTGTATATTTTTATCATTATATACAATAAGTTAAGACGTAATTCCTGAATAACAGGGTAGAAACTTTTTACTCATAGGGTTCAAGTTATTACGAACAAGGATGTTTATTTCGTATCATATAATATTAAGGAGAAAAAGGGACACTAGAGGAGATCATATTGGTTGGGTGAGCAGATTAGATTGCAGTGAAGTGACGTCTCGTATTGCACATTGTACCCCCTGTGGTTGCAGCGAATGTGGGCACTGGTTGTCACTGTCATTTTGTTCGTAGTACAGACTAAGGAAATGTGGAAGGCATGGAGTGAAATAGGGCAAGGGATAGAGAGAGGGAGAGAGAAATGGAAAGAAAATCGAGAGCAGAGAGTGGAAAGTAGAAAGCAGAGAGTAAAGAGAAAAGATTAGATAGCAGAGAAAAGAGCAGAAAGTAGAGGGTGAAGAGTAGAGAGCAGAGAGTCGAGTAGAATAGTCAAAGAAAGAGAGGAAGATAGACATAAATACAGAAACAATTACTCTGATAATCCCATCCCATCCATGACACCTTCCAACGAAACATTTCACCAGGCACCAGCACCTCAATCCTCGCTCAACAGGCTTCAAGGAACAACCATCCCCAACTCCTATTCGATAACCCTAGGTATTCTTAGCAATCAAGGGCAAAGTTCTGCGTGTGGCTTGGCAGTCTCGTTTCCCCAAATCATGTTAGAGAAGGATCCTCGGTTTAGCCAAGATAAGCTTATCTCTCCCGCGTTTTATTGGCGTCTGGAATAACAGGGATCGCGACGTGATTCCCGTTACAAGGTTCCTGTGATGGCTTTCCTGCTCTCAGAGTAATCCTTTTTTTGCGTAATGTCGAATATTCGTCCAATACTTATCCTATAGATAATAATAAAAAAAATAATAGATAACTAGATGAATAGATATAAACAAATCAATAAATGAGATAATATATGCATGATTTCATACATACATACAAACATACGTTTGTATGTAAGTACAGACATACATACCTACATACATATAAACAAACATACATACAAGCATACATACATACTGGCAAACATATATGCCTACATACATACATATATATATATATATATATATATATATATATATATATATATATATATATATATATATATATATATATATATATATATACATACACACATATATAAACATATGCATATATACACATAATCATACATGCATGCATACATACTTATATAGTCATAAACATACATGCATGCATACATACAAATATACATACATACATGCATAGATAAAAGGTAAATAAATATTAGATTAGATGATAAAAAAAAAATCGCCCCATAACTAGTAAACCTATACAATGACGCACGAACCGGTATCATCTGCACAGCCTTGAAACCTAAACCATACTTAAGCAGAGGAAATCAAGCCAATGGAAACTCACTTAACACGCTCATCTAATGTCAAAGCGGATGACGATGCCTAAGGTCCCGTGTCGAAGTCGTCGTCTGTTCACTTGAAGACTGAGATGCCGCTCTAATCATTTCACGTCGCTTCCTTTCGGGTTTGTCATCCTACCGGAGACAACTTCGCCATATGGGTAGGTAGGGAAGAGATAGGGGAAGTTGCCGGTTCATTCTAGCTCACTTTACCAGATAGGTAGGTAGGTTAGAGATAAGTATTTTAGCTCGCAGTTTTACCAGATAGGTAGGTAGGTAGGTAAGGGATAGGTTGTAGATAAGTTGTAGATTCATGCTAATATACACCTTCGCCATACAGATAGGTAGATATAAATGAAGTGATGATTCATGCTAGCATTCAACTTTGCTAGATATGCAGGTAGAGAAGAGATAGGTGAAGTTGCGGATTCATGCCAGCGTACAACTTTACCAAATAGGTAGGTGGGTAAGAAATATTTAAAGGTGTAGATACATACAAGTGGTAGAAATAGTAAAAGTTAATACCCTTGCTTTGCCTTTCTGTACCCTGTGTGAATTTGCTAATAGTACAATGGTATAGATTTTTTTTTTTATCTTCTTCAAGGGTGTTGTTTAGTAAGACCCTTCGTATATCTTATATCACAAATAACGAAGAATCTAACTAAACGATAAGGCCTTTCTCTCCCAGCTTAGAAATCAGAATCTCTCGTAAGTTACTTACATCGCCACATCTCAAAATTTCCTCAGAGTATAATGGTACAAAATCCAAGGACTTTCCCCCTCCCTCGCCGTAGTAATCAGGATCTCTCTCGTAAGTTACTTATATCGCCACATAACTCATTCCTCCGGAGACACATACTGTTCGAACGCAGCACCGAGAAATATTGCTTTACCAATCGTCTGTCCTCAAGAAGCAA
>NC_091566.1:23970442-23977942 GCF_042767895.1 Penaeus vannamei | reverse complement strand
AACCTCCGACTCGAACCCATACCGCTCTAGATACCAAATAGAGCGAACAAAACCTCCGACTCGAACCCATACCGCTCTAGATACCAAATAGAGCGAACAAAACCTCCGACTCGAACCCATACCGCTCTAGATACCAAATAGAGCGAACAAAACCTCCGACTCGAACCCATACCGCTCTAGATACCAAACAGAGCGAACAAAGCCTCCGACTCGAACCCATACTGCTCTAGATACCAAATAGAGCGAACAAAACCTCCGACTCGAACCCATACCGCTCTAGATACCAAATAGAGCGAACAAAACCTCCGACTCGAACCAATACCGCTCTAGATACCAAATAGAGCGAACAAAACCTCCGACTCGAACCCATACCGCTCTAGATACCAAATAGAGCGAACAAAACCTCCGACTCGAACCCATACCACTTTAGATACCAAATGGAGTGAGCAAAACCTCATCGATTCGAACCCATACCGCTCTAGATACCAAATAGAGCGAACTAAACCTCCGACTCGAACCCATAACGCTCTAGATACCAAATAAAGCGAACAAAACCTCCGACTCGAACCAATACCACTCTAGATACCAAATAAAGCGAGCAAAACCTCCGACTCGAACCCATACCACTCTAGATACCAAATAGAGCGAGCAAAACCTCCGACTCAAACCCATACCGCTCTAGATACCAAATAGAGCGAACAAAACCTCCGACTCGAACCAATACCACTCTAGATACCAAATAAAGCGAGCAAAACCTCCGACTCGAACCCATACCGCTCTAGATACCAAATAGAGCGAACAAAACCTCCGACTCGAACCAATACCGCTCTAGATACCAAATAAAGCGAGCAAAACCTCCGACTCGAACCCATACCGCTCTAGATACCAAATAGAGCGAACAAAACCTCCGACTCGAACCCATACCGCTCTAGATACCAAATAGAGCGAACAAAACCTCCGACTCGAACCCATACCGCTCTAGATACCAAATAGAGCGAGCAAAACCTCCGACTCGAACCAATACCGCTCTAGATACCAAATAAAGCGAGCAAAACCTCCGACTCGAACCCATACCGCTCTAGATACCAAATAGAGCGAACAAAACCTCCGACTCGAACCCATACCGCTCTAGATACCAAATAGAGCGAACAAAACCTCCGACTCGAACCCATACCACTCTAGATACCAAATAGAGCGAACAAAACCTCCGACTCGAACCAATACCGCTCTAGATACCAAATAAAGCGAGCAAAACCTCCGACTCGAACCCATACCGCTCTAGATACCAAATAGAGCGAGCAAAAAACCTCCGACTCGAACCCATACCACTCTAGATACCAAATAGAGCGAGCAAAACCTCCTCGACTCGAACCCATACCGCTCTAGATACCAAATAGAGCGAACTAAACCTCCGACTCGAACCCATACCGCTCTAGATACCAAATAGAGCGAGCAAAACCTCCGACTCGAACCAATACCGCTCTAGATACCAAATAGAGCGAGCAAAACCTCCGACTCGAACCCATACCGCTCTAGATACCAAATAGAGCGAACTAAACCTCCGACTCGAACCCATACCACTCTAGATACCAAATAGAGCGAACTAAACCTCCGACTCGAACCCATACCGCTCTAGATACCAAATAGAGCGAACAAAACCTCCGACTCGAACCCATACCACTCTAGATACCAAATAGAGCGAACAAAACCTCCGACTCGAACCCATACCGCTCTAGATACCAAATAGAGCGAACAAAACCTCCGACTCGAACCCATACCACTCTAGATACCAAATAGAGCGAACAAAACCTCCGACTCGAACCCATACCGCTCTAGATACCAAATAGAGCGAACAAAACCTCCGACTCGAACCCATACCAATCTAGATACCAAATGGAGCGAACAAAACCTCCGACTCGAACCCATACCGCTCTAGATACCAAATGGAGCGAACAAAACCTCCGACTCGAACCCATACCGCTCTAGATACCAAATAGAGCGAACAAAACCTCCGACTCGAACCCATACCGCTCTAGATACCAAATAGAGCGAACAAAACCTCCGACTCTAGATACCAAATAGAGCGAACAAAACCTCCGACTCTAGATACCAAATAGAGCGAACAAAGCCTCCGACTCGAACCCATACCAATCTAGATACCAAACAGAGCGAACAAAACCTCCGACTCGAACCCATACCACTCTAGATACCAAATAGAGCGAGCAAAATCTCCGACTCGAACCCATACCACTCTAGATACCAAACAGAGCGAACAAAACCTCCGACTCGAACCCATACCGCTCTAGATACCAAATAGAGCGAACAAAACCTCCGACTCGAACCCATACCACTCTAGATACCAAACAGAGCGAACAAAACCTCCGACTCTAGATACCAAATAGAGCGAACAAAACCTCCGACTCGAACCCATACAGCTCTAGATACCAAACAGAGCGAACAAAACCTCCGACTCGAACCAATACCGCTCTAGATACCAAATAGAGCGAGCTAAACCTCCGACTCGAACCAATACCGCTCTAGATACCAAATAGAGCGAACAAAACCTCCGACTCGAACCCATACCGCTCTAGATACCAAATGGAGCGAACAAAACCTCCGACTCGAACCAATACCGCTCTAGATACCAAATAGAGCGAGCTAAACCTCCGACTCGAACCAATACCGCTCTAGATACCAAATAGAGCGAACAAAACCTCCGACTCGAACCCATACCGCTCTAGATATCATATGGAGTGAGCAAAACCTCATCGATTCGAACCCATACCGCTCTAGATACCAAATAGAGCGAACAAAACCTCCGACTCGAACCCATACCACTTTAGACATCAGATAGAGCGAGTAGTCATGTACATGACACAACCACCAGGTGAAAAAAATACTCGAAAGATGATCATACTAGTTTCTTATAAACTACTATTTAAACATACTACTTTTTTACCATTTCGAGAACAGTTGGTGTATGAGAGAGAGAGAGGGGGGGGGGGGGTGAAGGAGAGGGAGAAGGAAGAGAGGGAGAGGGAGAAGGAAGAGAGGGAGAGGGAGAAGGAAAAGAGAGAGAGGGAGAGGAAGAAGGAAGAGAGGGAGAGGGAGAGAAAGAAGGAAGAGGGAGAGGGAAAAGGGAATGAAGGAAGAGAAGGAAAAGAAAGGGAGGGGATGGGAAAGGGAGAGGTGTGCATAGACAGACAGACGGAGAAAGAGAGAAACTGGGAAGGGGTTAGTAAGGAATATATTTACTATTTCTATGTTACAAGGAAATGGGATATTTAGTAATAAGAAAACAAACACTGTAACGTATACGAACAACGATGAAACGAAACCTCAGTTAGTTTTACCGCCTGATAAAGAGAGTTTAGTTTTCTTCCTAACTCTGCGATTTGTTGTCCGTTTTCCTATTCAATGTTGTGTTTCATTCCACGATTTTGAGCGGTTGCGACAGGAAAATAAGTAAAAATTGGATTCTATAGATTATGACATAACTTTTTCTTTTCATTTTTTTCGCTCTTTTTCCCTGCCAAAATAGGGAGAGCAAAAATCTTGAATTGTGAGAGAGCTCGCCTGATCCAGAGTTCCTGAGAGGCACTTCACCTGCCTCGTTACGTCTGTAATGGGCGGTTCACCAATCACAGGTTACCCTTGTGTTTGCGCTGTAGGTTGAAATTTATGTGGCCTTTATTTATTTTGTTTGTTGGACCCAGGATATTTATTACGCATATTTGGCGGTATCGAATGCCAGCGTAGATGTGCACGATATACACACACGCACACACAGAAACAGTCATACACACGCAGACAATAAAACACAAACATACGCACGCACTCACGCACGCAAACACACACACACACACACACACACACACACACACACACACACACACACACACACACACACACACACACACATACACACACACACACACACACACACACAAACACAGGCACACACGCCCAAACACGACAAGCATTTAAAACACGCACCAACTCGCATTTTCCCATTATCTCCCCGACGAATTATCTCGCAGTTATCGTTTTCTTTGGACTCCCACAGTCTCAAAATGCTGTGTAAGTCAAGGCAGGGAAACACAAGTAATGAAAGCGGCCGCCATGTCCTCGGGCGAGTAAGTTGACACAGGACTTCATAAGACGAGGCAGAGTTTGTACCTTAAGGGAATACGCTGACTAACATAACATTCCATTATCAGCTGCACATAAACACGCACATTGACACAATGGCATAGATACACACAGGCATAGGCACACAAAGACAGACGCACACAAGCATAGGCACACAAAGGCGTAGTCACATAAAGACATAGAGGCTCATGGGTATAGACTCAAAGGCTTACACACACACACACACGCACACACACACACACAGAAAGTTGAGAATTAGAGTGAGAGAGAGAAAGTTGAGAATTAGAGGGACAGAGAGAGAGAGAAAGTTGAGAATTAGAGAGAGAGAAAGAGAGAAAAAAGAGAGAACGAGAGAAAGACATCGTCACAGACACAGATATACACACAGAGACAGACAGCCAGAAACACAGATAAAAATAAAAGCTCACGAACGCTGACCTCATCCGAAAGCGAGACCCAGCGCTCATTCGCCACGTGCTATCCCATTCCACGTCGTCAGGATAATGTAGGCAAAGATAACACAGCCGGTCGAGTGTCTGCGCCGCGGGACGAGATCGACAGTCGGGTCGGGTTTTATCCGAAGGTGGGATCGCTCGCGCTGATGAGTGCTGACGGGCTCTGACTCTCGCGGTATGACAACATATATATATATATATATATATGTGTGTGTGTGTGTGTGTGTGTGTGTGTGTGTGTGTGTGTGTGTGTGTGTGTGTGTGTGTGTGTGTGTGTTTGTGTGTGTGTGTGTGTGTGTTTGTGTGTGTGTGTGTTTATTCATTTACGTATCCAGTTTACATCAAAGATCTGATATTCATAAAATTTACATCCAAGTCTAATACCCTTTCATTGGGAGAATCAAAGGCCATTGATTATTTGGTATAGTTCAAAATCAAGCATAACAGTACTTTGTCCTATTTTTCCCCACCGCTTAGATAATTCAGTGGACTATATCAGTCAACTAATTATTCACGTTTTCAGTAGTCTTTTGTCCGAGGTTACGCATACGGCCGCAGTGTCCGATTTCTTGCGGTTAGGCATACGGCACACATATGCGTAAGCAAATATAAACATGCTTTCCGGGTCATAAGGACAAACCTAACCTAATCTAGAGTGGCATCATCTCATGACAAGACGCCGCCATCTTGTTTGTTTCATCACGCATGCGCAGGACACCATTCGGGAGTTTCTCTACCGTACCAGTAGTCCCTTTCTTTTTTTTTTTCTCTCTTCGTTTTCTTTCAGGTTGTTCACTTGCCAGCTACACATTCTCTACAATTAATGTCTGGTATTACATGTATTTAAAATCTATCGATGAAGCTGTGCCTTGAAGTCCTGCCGATAACAGCGTAGCGAGTACAAGTACCTGGACATTAAAGCTACCTACATTTTCTACGTATGAAGCTCTAATACCCCCCCCCCACCCCACCCCCTGCCTTCTCTGTTAGGTTATTTTCTATTCTTGAGTCGTGCGTCGATAATGCCCGTGCCCAGATTGTCACGCGCATGCGCAGAGTACCGGAAGAGTTGCCATTAGTTGTTTGGATTGCTATGGTAACGTATAATTGTCAGTAACTTAACATAGTTAAATAGTTTCTTAACTTAGTTTCATGTAACTCGTTTATCTGCCTCCCCTCACCCCCTTCTCTCTCTCTCTCTCTTTCTCTCTTTCTCTGTTCCACTCTTCCTCTTTCCCTCTCGTCCTTTCGTCCTCTCTCCCTCTCTTCCTCTCTCCATCTCGTCCTCTCTTCCTTTCTCCCTCTTCCTCTCCCTATCCAGAATGCAGCAGATATATCCCATATCGTGGCAAAGGAATCTTTTGCTTTGTATTTTTTATTTTTTATCGTACCGATCACTTTTTGTCGGCCTCTCTTCCTCCCTCCTTTCACATATTGATATTTCGATTCCTCTGTCAGTGAACCGGAAACTGTTACGCCATGTGTCTTTAACCCACAGATGTGTCTTATTATGCTGCCGGTGAGCACAACGTAAATGCACCGATAACATGTGTAATGCATGTGTGTTCAGATAAGCACATTATTCAAGCTAATACCCAATTAAGGCGATTAAGTTCCCACCCAATTCGATTATTCAGTGCTTTTCTTTGCCATAAGTCAACCATCCTTTCACATCACCGTACCACACACTTTAACGTTAACAAGCATCTAGCTGTCTCTTTATGCTAAAAAATATTATTATTATTTATTTATTTTTTTATTATTATTATTTATTTATTTGTTTTGTTTTTTGTTTCTTTTCGTTCAAATATCAGCGTTTTTCCCCGGCGTCCGTTCGACAGGAGATTTCGCCTCAAAACGAGCTCGGTGGGAGATCGCTTATCATAGCGAGCGAATGCCCAGGACCTCTTCTCCGCAGGTGATATATTAGATGCAGGATCGGAGGAGTCCCCGAGGGATTAGCGCACAGGTTTATATGTGCGAGAATATTTTCCGGGAAGACGTGTGGTCGTAAAGATTTTTTTCGGGGGGGGGGGGGGGCAAAGCGTGTTTGTCTGTTTTGACAGACTTTTTAATTTATTTTTTCTTTCCCTTATTTTTATTTTATTCGGGTGGGGGGGGGGGGGTGTCCTATTGTACATGTATATGTATGTGACTTTTTTTTCTATATTAATGTAAAGTTATAACTTTTTTTCCGTTTTCTGTCTTCATCGTCACTTTCTCGTCTTCATCATCGAGTGCGTCGTCGCTAAATCCCACACCGTCAACCTCCCCTTCGTTTATCAAATGAACGTCAGGGTTAAAGATTATAGTAATGAGCAATATCAATAAACAAAATGATAAATGATAACACTAGTTTTATGTATTCTTCGCTTTCCTCTTCTCCCTACCCTATTCCCACATTTCTTTTCCTATCATCAATGTCCCTTTTTCCCTTAGGAATTTATAAGTAGTATCTTTCTACCAATTACTTCAAAATATATATTTTTTCCCGACCTCCCCCCCAATAAAATATATTTTTTTCCTTAAAT
This sequence comes from Penaeus vannamei, assembly GCF_042767895.1. Lineage (NCBI taxonomy): Eukaryota > Metazoa > Arthropoda > Malacostraca > Decapoda > Penaeidae > Penaeus > Penaeus vannamei. The sequence continues at coordinate 23,970,804 of NC_091566.1, read as the reverse complement.
GTTTTCTCACTATTTTCTCAATCTTTCTTTTCCCTCTCCCCTTCTCCTTCCTCCAACCTTTTATTCTCCCCTGTTCCCACCACTTCCCCCTTTCCCCAACCTTTTATTCTCCTCTAACCCCGCCCATTCCCATTTCTCTACCCTTTTATGCTCTTTTTATTCATTCTTCTTCCTCTCCTTTCTACCTCTCTCCTTTCGCTGTTCTGGCTCTCTGCACTTCCCCCTTCACCTCGCCTCTATTTTCGTTCCTTTACCTATTCCCGCTACCTTGGCACTCTTACCCATACTTTTTACCCTTATACCCTACCCCTTATCTTCCCCTTACCTTATCCGGTCTCCCTATCCCCATCCTTTCCCTTTAC
>NC_091566.1:23952942-23955442 GCF_042767895.1 Penaeus vannamei | reverse complement strand
TCTGCCTTCTTTCCTTCTTTCCTTTCCTCACATTCTCTCTGTCCTTCTCTTCCTTCTCCGTTTTTTTGCTTTCCTTGCTTCTTCTTTGTCGTTTTCTATCTCCTTTCTCTTCCTGATTCTCCTTGCTTTCTCTTCGTACTTTTCTTCCTCGCTTGTTCTTTGTCATTTTCTTCTCCTTCCTTTGTTTTTATCTTGTTCTCCTCGCTGCCTTCTTTTCATTCTTATCCTTCCTAATCATTTTTCTTTGTTTATTTTTTCTTATTTTTCATTTATATTTTTATATTTTATTTATTTATCTATTTATTTATTTATCTAATTATTTTTTGCCTTCCGATCTTTCTCTCTTCTTTATTCTATACATCTTCCATCTCCCCTTCTTCTTCTCTTCTCCTCCTTCCATCTTTCTGTTCGAAGTTATCCTGTCAGTTACCCTGGATATCTGTGGTTATACTGTGATTTGCTTTTAATTATTTGCATTATTACATTCATAATTCAGCTAATTATATCATCAACGTCTGACTATCATCTTGCTAATAATTATCTTTACCATCTTATTCCGATTTTACGCTTCATTTCTCTATTGAATTGTTGATTCTAAAATTATTTTCTATATATCGCTATCAATTTGCATATTGTTATAAACTTATCCTGATTTTTCATTTATTTATTGAGTTGTTGATTTAATGTTTATACCTTTCCCCTTCTCTCGTCTTTCGTCGCTTCCTCTCTGTCCCTCTCTTCCTCCTTCCTTCTCCGTTTCTCTGTTTTATTGCATTCCTCCTATCATCTGCGTTTCTTATATCTTTCTCCCTCTTCCTCCATCTCTCCAGGTTATTTTCCTTTCCCAATTCCCTCTTCGTTCTGCCTCTTCCTCCTCTCCTCCCTCTTCTTCCCCTCTTTGTCCCTCTCTTCCTCCTTCATTCTCCGTTTCTCTGTTTTATTGCATTCCTCCTATCATCTCCGTTTCTTTTATCATTCTGAGAGATATGGACAGCGTCACGTGGCTGGCCATCACAACAGCCAGGTGAGAAGGTGCGGCACATCAAACACTCACTTCCCCCCCTCCTCCCCTCCTCCCCCTCTTTCCTCGCCTCGCCTTCCTTACTCCTCCTAGTTCTCCTTTCGCTCCCTCTTTATCATTTCTTCTCCTGCCTCTTTCTTTTCGCGAAGGTGCGGTACATCAAACACTCACTACGCCCCCCCTTCCTCTCTATCCCCCACCCCTTCCCTCCTCTCTCCTCGCCTCTCCTTCCTTACTCTTCCGCTTTCTCTTTATCATTTCTTCCCCTGCCTCTCTATTTTCGAGAAGGTGCGGCACATTAGATTCTCACTCTCCACCCCTTTCCTCTCTCTCTCCCACCCCATTTCTAATCTTTCCTCGCCTCTCCTTCCTTACTCCTCTACTTTCTCTTTATCATTTCTTCTCCTGCCTCTCTATTTTCGAGAAGGTGCGGCACATCAAACACTCGCCTCCCCTCCCCCTTCCTCTCTCTCTCTCCCACCCCCTTCTTTCTCTTTCCTCGACTCTCCTTCTTTACCCATCCACGTTCTCCTTTCGCACCTTCTTTATCATTTCTTCTCCTGCCTATTCTCTATTTTCGAGAAAGTACGGAACTTCAGACGCTCTCCCCCCCCCCCCTCCTTCCGCTCTCTCTCCCACCCCCTTTCTTCTCTTTCCTCGACTCTCCTTTACTCATCCACGTTCTCCTTTCGCACCTTCTTTATCATTTCTTCTCCTACTTCTTTATTTTCGAGAAAGTACGGGACATCAGACGCTCACCCCCCCCCCTCCTTCCTCTCTCTCCCCCACTCCCTTTCTTCTCTTTCCTCTTTTCCCGCTTTCACTTATTATTTGTTTTTCTCGCCTCTTCTCTTGCCTCTGTGTTTTCCCTCTCTCTTCCTTCCTTTCTTCTCTTGTTCGTCCTTCTTCCTTCTCCCATCTCCCTCTCTCTTCCCTTATTTTCTCCCCTCTCAATCTCCTCCTCTCTCCTCTTTTCTCCCTCTTCCCCATTTCCCTTCCCTCTCCTTTCTCCAGTTCCCTTTGATATCCTCCGTCCCTCTTCTCCGCCACCCCCCTTTCTTCCCCTCTCATGTCTCCATAAGCTTCTATTATTAGTCCCTTGTCACTTCCCTGTAACCATTGGAAACCCCTTCTCTCTTATCTCTCATTCCTCCCACGCCCCCCCCCCTCTCCCTTTGTGAAACCTCTGTCATCATTCCTCCTCTTGTCCTCTTTCTCTCTCTCTCCCTCTTCCCCCATCTTTCCAGGTCATTCTCCTTTCCCAATTCCCTCTTCGTTCTTCCTCTTGCTCCTTTCCCCCCTCTTCTTCTTCCCTTTCCTTATTTTCTTTTCTTTTTTCTCCGATTATTCATCTGCCTCTCTACTCTTTCCAGTTCGCTTTTTCTTCCCCGCCCTCCTCTTCCCTCTCGTTTTCTCCACTTTTTTCCTCCTCTCTCGTTTCCTCTCCACTCTTTCCCCTCCTTTCTTTTACCTCATCCC
>NC_091566.1:23942942-23945442 GCF_042767895.1 Penaeus vannamei | reverse complement strand
TAACTCAATATGTCAATCATCATCACTGCTTCCGTGATATGAGATTATTTGGCATTTTCCGAGCTGCCTCAGTGCAGTCTTTCATCGCAAAGGAGCCTCGAAATTGTCCATCCAGCAATAAGGACAATACCCTCGACGTCAATAAGACCCAGAATCTCTTCACTCAAGTGGTAGGAAAATCTAATCCTCCCCAAGTCTTTACAATGCCATTAAAACCTCTTTAATCGACTTCTGAAGCTTCTTACCCGCGGCTCATCGACCGTAAACACCAGGATTGGATTCTTGGACTTTTATGCCAATGATTATTCGGTGTCGTAACAGTTCTCCGTGACATAAATTCAAAAGTTTTCGAGCTCCTCTCTTTTTATATAGCTGGGTCTGTTAAAAAAAATAGAGAAAAAAGAAAAAAAGGGAGATCCCGTCGATCGAGTTTTGAGGTACCTGATCCCTTTTATGCTCCTCTAATCCCATGGATTTACGCCTACTTGAATCTCTTTTGTGGGACTCGCGACAAACATAGATTGTTCTGTTTCTTTCTTTCTGCGTGTGTCCTTTTTTCGCCGCGTTTGTTTCGTCTTTTTCTAGGAATTGTTCGGAACTGTCTTCACAGGAAAGAATCAACGGAACAGTACATACGAACGTGGTTTCTCAAAAAAAAAAAAAAAATAAAAAAAAAATAAAAAATAAAAAAGATAAAAAAGTAGCACTAGAGACGACTAACTTTTGAATCGGGAAATATGGCCGTCGTCCCAAAGCCATCGCCTCCCGCCCCGTAGATAAAATGGGGACGAAGGAGCATTATGTCCTGGGATGGAATACTATATATCACACCACTAATATCCCCCGCTGCTCTCCCTATATATATTCTACTATTTTTCTCCCTTTCTTCCCCCTCACTCTTGCTCGACGCCCCTCTCTTCCCTACGGTCAGCGGGGCGGAGAGGACGGTGGGATGAACGGAGAAATAAGTCGACTGTCACCGGGTCTCTGTGGCACACTATGGAGGCGCAGAAGGAGGAGGAGGAGCAGGGCGTGTGGATGTTGCTACGGGAGATTCGTAAATCTGAGGAGCTCTACGATCTTTAGTGGTTCATAAATTCTACCGTTTCTACAAACTGCCTTCCTACTGTGAATGCTGGGACGGTATCAGGACGCTGTGCTGGTTACAAGGCTTCAGGACCCGGGTGGATTTCTTTGCAAATGGGGCAGATTTAGAAACGTATTTATTGGATGGATTTTCGAAGCAAGAACCCGGGTATGTGGCCGTTGCAAAAGGATGTGGTTCTTCTTCTTCTTTAATATTATTAACTTTATTATTATTATTATTATTATTATTATTACTATTATTTTTTTTATTATTATTATTATTTTATTATTATTATTATTATTATTATTATTATTTTAGAAATATTTGAATATTCTGCCATTCAATATTTAAAAAGCAAAAATATCTATCACGCGTCAAAATGTGGTTTATTCATTTCCTTCCTTAAAAACGATTTGTTTTGCATTTGAGTATTACAGATGGGCATTATGGGTAACAAGAAAATAAATTTCGATCGAGGGTAAATAAGTAGGAGAAGTGTAAATATTCCATTTACAATTTTGTGTTCAAACCTGTGCTTTTATATCCAGAAAGCTCCATCGTTCTTCAAGAGAAAGAACTAACTAGAACACATGACATATTGTACAAAAGGTTGGCAGCTAATGTTCAGATCAAAATTGCAAGATGCCTTAGTTCTGAATAGAAGGAGGGAGAGAGAAAGAGTGAGTGAAAGAGAGAGAGAGAGAGAGAGAGAGAGAGAGAGAGAGTGAGTGAAAGAGGAGAGAGAGAGAGTGAGTGAAAGAGGAGAGAGAGAGAGTAAGTGAAAGAGGAGAGAGAAAGAGGAGAGAGAGAGAGAGAGAGAGGAGGGAGAGTAGAGAGAGAGAGAGAGAGAGAGAGAGCAAGTATAAAAGCGAGCCAAACATCACACCACACTCTAGAAAGGTGAGGAACGTACGGCGTAGCGTGAGAGACTTCCCTTATAGTTAAAGCGAAAGAGGGTCTAGTTACGGCCGAGAATGTAAGAGACACTTGTTGGAACGGCGGCGAACGCAAGAAACATTTGTTTTACGGCTCAGCACTTAAGGAGACATTTTGCGGTGGGCTTGAAACCAAGAGGCATCTCAGAGGGGGGTAGAAAAGAGGGGGAAAAGATGACGAGAATGACGAAGAAAATAATGAGATTCTGTGGAGAGCAAGCGAGAGCGAGAAGGAAAATATGAGACAATGCAAGGGCGAGGGGAAGGCTTAGGATTTTTAAAGAACAAAGGCAAAACAACGAAGGGAAACAAAGTGAAGGAAAACAACAAAGAAGAGGACACAATGACGAAGAGGAAGATGATAAGAATTTAAGAAAACTTTTTAAAGAAATCCATCTTCCCTCCTCCCCCCCCCCCCCCATCCAACCCCCATCCCCCCAAAAAAGAGAAAATTCCCGCCCAAAACCATAAAAGAGAA
>NC_091566.1:23920442-23937942 GCF_042767895.1 Penaeus vannamei | reverse complement strand
ACAATAGGAACAAATAAGCCAGAAATCGATCGTCCATCACAACATAATACCGATAATCCTTCCTTAATCCCCCCCTTCCCTTCCCCACTTCTTCCCTCCCTCTCCCTCCTCCCCTTGGATAAAAAAGAAGACCCATGTCCAACTTTTTCTCCTTTTTTAAATTCTCTTTTTCTTCTTTACAATAACACTTTTGAAGTTGAAATCTCTTCAATCTTTCTCTCTTCCAAGATGGATAGCCATCATAAAACAAACTCCCCCCCTCTCCCCCCCCCTTCCACCCCAACCCCAACACCCCGGCCATTCACTCACCCGCCCCCCCCGGGTTCCCATTCCGGTGGAAAAATAAGACTAACTTTGGACTCGCGGGCAGCTATGACTTTTCAGGGGGATTCTTCGCCCACATTTTAGCGTCGGGATTGAGACAGATGGAGTCAATGATTCGAAAAATGGTGACGACTTGCGTTCGAAAACCCTCCACGTTTCTCCGGATTTCTTTGGGCTTCGAGGAACGAGTAACAAGGCAGTTGGGTCGTGTGGCACGTGCTGGGCCGAGCCGGTAATTAGGCGGGGAATAGCCTCACGGGTTATATATATATATATATATATATATATATATATATATATATATATATATATATATATATATATATGTGTGTGTGTGTGTGTGTGTGTGTGTGTGTGTGTGTGTGTGTGTGTGTGTGTGTGTGTGTGCGCGCGTGTGTGCATGTGTATGTGTGTGTGTGTGTGTGTGTGTGTGAGTGTGCGTGTGCTTGTGCGTGTGCGTGCGAGTGCGTGTGCGTGTGATTGTGCGCGCGCGCGTGTGTGTGTGTGTGTGTTTGTGTTTGCGTGTGTGTATGTATGTGTAAACAATAACAATAAAAATTATGATTTTAAATAATGATTACAATAATGATGAAAATGATAATGATATTAATAATGATAAGGAAACAGTAATAGCAATGATAATGATAAAGATAATCATAGTGGTAGGACAACAGATATGGTGATTATAATAATACTACTCCAAGTACAGTAATAGCAGTAACAATGAAACACCAGATCCAGATAAGCACGATGAATGAGAGGGATAAGACCAGAAAAAAATAAAACCATCAACCATAATAATGATTGTAGCGAAAATATAATAACTTTTAATGATAATGACCGAAGTAAATCTACACGATTAAGCTCCTAATTACTTAGGATGGTACACTAAATCCGCATCGGATGTTTTTGTATTTTCAGCCCTCCAAAATCCTGTTATTGTTATGGATGAATTGGCACGGCCGGGCGCAGCATATACGTTAATGTATCGTCAATGGGAGATTCAGACTAGTACGAAATACGAGAAAAAATGGTGTATGATGTAACGGTTCCCACTAATGGCATTTTCGTGGTTACCAGTTGTTATTGTTATTGTTATTATTGTCATGATCATTATCATTATTATTATCATTGTCATTATCATCATCATCATCATCATCATCATCATCATCATTATTATTATTGCTGTCTATCATTATCATTAACATTATCATTATGATTATCATTATCATCAACATTATCATTATGATTATCATTATCATAATTGACATCATTATCTTCATCATTATTATTGATATCATTAGTATTATTATAATTATTCTTTTTCTTGCGGCTCTTAAGATTGATCAGTATTTGGATGGATAGATGGAGGGAGGGATAAATGGATGAATAATGGATGGATGGACGTTTATATGTGTATATATATGTTAATATGCATGTGCATGCAAGTATGTATGTTCATACATTTTGCATGGATCATCACACGAACATAGCGCATAAACATTTACAAATAGGCCTATACATGCAGCCATACATATTTACACACAGACCTCCCACATGCACACATACCCATAAACACACACAAAGAATGGGAGGCAGTTCCACCGCTTTGATAACTGAATTCTCGTTGTCAGTGTTGCAGAAATGTTGCCATTCATGTCTAAACTTCATCTGAAACTAGTCGTTGGCAGAGCTTTGAACGTGCAACAATAAAACATGAGCGTGACGTTATGTGATCTGTCATTCGTAATCATAAATGGAAAAGTCCTTATTGCAGCGGCCCTTGATGGTGTATTTCTGACAGCCATAGCAGAGCAGGCGACCACCACGCTGTCTAAACATGTCCGAACGTGTTGCATTCCCTGCGCTGGTGATGTAGGAGAGGGAGAGATGCATATCGCTCAGTTATTGCGTTTCTTTTTCTCTCACTGTTTTTATTTTTTATTTTTTATATCATTCTTTATTTTGCATGTCTGTTTCCCTGTCTCATTTCTTTCTATAGTTTCGCTGTCTGTGTCATCTCTCTCTCTCTCTCTGTCTCTCTCTCTCTCTCTCTTCCTCCCTCCCTCCTTCCCTCTCCCTCTTTCTCTGTCTCTCCCACTACCCCCCCCCCTCTCTCTCTCGTTATCTTTCTCTTTTTATCTTTCTTCCTTCCTTTCTTGGACACTAGCAGATGAATTTCAATTTTATGAAGTACTACTTCTTCCAAAAATCATTCATATCACTCTGCTAATCTAAAATATAAGTAACAGAACACTTGATCATAAAAAACGGCAATTAAACAATCATCCCAGCAAAACAAAAGGAACAAAAACACAATAAACAACAGAAGACAGTTTAGACTTCCCCCCACCCCCATCGCCCCCCCCCAAAAAAAAATCAAGACAAAAATTCAAGACAGAGAAATCAAGACAAGGCAAGAAACAACAACAAAAACAAAATCAAGAAAATAAATATCAAGAAAAAATATAGAGACAAAAATCAAGACAAAAATTCAAGACAGAGAAATCAAGACAAAAATTCAAGACAGAGAAATCAAGAAAAAAAAATACAAAAAACAAAACGAAAATTCAAGACGAAAAAGTCGAGACAAAAGAAAAGAAAGAATCGAGACAAAAAGATAAATAAATGAAAAATCAAGACAATAAATATCAAGAAAAATATATATAGACAAAAATCAAAACGAAAATTCAAGACGAAAAAATCGAGATAAAAGAAAAGAAAGAATCGAGACAAAAAGATAAATAAATGAAAAATGAATAAACAAATAAATAAATAATAATAATAATAATAAAAAAAGATCCAGACAGCAACTTGCAAAATGCACTCGATGACCTTTACTCCTTTGCGCATCTCGAAGCAATGTGACTCCCGGGAACTCTGGTGCGACTTTAATTGATTCTGACTCATTTAATCGGACAACTCGTCTAATTCCTGGATTCATTAAGCACTCACCTTTGCAAAGTGATCTAAAACTATTGGAAGTTCCGCCTCATCCATCCCGCTTCGTTGTCTGGAAACGGAAAATCGGCCAAAATTTGGTTTGTATTCTCGTTTTTTTTTTTTTTTTTTTTTTTTTGTAAAAGCATGGTGAAAATGGGTTGATTTCTCCTTTTTTATTTTCATTATTATCATTATTTTTTTATCTACTTATTTTTATTTTAGTAATATCATTTTTTTTGTAAAACCATGGTGAAAATGGTTTGAATTCTCTCTTTTTATTTTTATATTTTCTTCTTATTATTATTATTAGTATTTTATTCTTTTTTTTTATTAATTTATTTTGTGTGTGTGTGTGTAAAATCATGGTGAAAATGGTTCTGATGATAATAATTGGAATGGTGATAGCAGTGAGGGTGACGCAATGATAATGATAACAATGATGATAATGAAAATGATGATAGCATTAGTGATGGTAAAGAAGATGATGCAATTATTGATAATGATAAGATTAACGATGATAGTAATAATAACTAATGATGATAATAATGCTAACAACAACAACAATGATGAAGAAATAATAGTCATGATAGTAATGATATCAATAATGGTAAAGGTAATGATTATGATTATATTGATAATAATAACAATGATAATGATGATAATTATTATCATTATGATGCTGATAACAATTATCATAAAACATAACAATAAAATGCTAGTAAATGAAAATATACAAATTAGTAGATATAGAGGAACAATTTCCTAAAATCGTTTGATGTTTCCATAGATTTTCCGGGTAACCTCCCCCCCCCCCCTCCTTTGACTATACCCCTACCCATTCCCCCAACTCCCACCACCCACTCCCCTCTTTCCCCTTACCCATTACTCCTGTTCCCTCGCACCCATTATCCTTTCACCATCTACCCCCTCCTCCTTCAAACCTCCCCTTCACCCCTCCTCCTCCTTACCCACTACCCCCTTACTACTCCTTTACACCTCCTCCAACCCCCTTAGTCCTCCTCGCTTCCCCCTACCCCATCACCCCTCTCCCCTTCCCCTATCCCCCTCCTCCCTCCAGCCTACCCCTCCTCCTTACCCGCAACCCCTTTCACTCCCTCACCCACTACCCTCCCTTCCTTCCCTACTGCCTACCCCTTACCCCCTACCCCCTTACGCCTTCCCCCTACCCCACCATCCCCTCACCCACTACCCCCCTTTTCCTCCCTCCCTCCCTACCCCTAACCCCCATCACCCCTCCCATCACCCCCCCCCCCCCTTCCTCCTCCGAGAATAATCCGGGCGGGCACAAAGTTTCCCACAATGGAGGTGCCAACTGGAGAAAAACACGCCGGGATCGGAATTTCGGTATTAGCATCCAGCGGCGCCCGATTCCCCGCCCGCCCGCAAAGTAGTTTCCGATATAAGAAATATAAAACTCATCTTAAAATACGGTCTTTCTCTCCCGGGGTCTGTCTGCCTTTGCTGTTATTTATGTGTTCGTGATCTGACGTTTAGATATATATGTGTGTATATATATATATATATATATATATATATATATATATATATATATATATATATATATATATATATATATATATATATATATATATATATATATATATATATATATATATATATATATATATATATATATATATATATATATATATATATATATATATATATATACATGTCTATATATATCTACAGATATATGTATATATACATGTATATATGTATATATATATATATATTTTCTTTCTGTACCTATGTATTAGTTTGATCCGCTTATTATTGGTTTGGTTAGATTTTTAAAAAGCCTCATTTCTAAAAAAAAAAAAAAAAAAAGATAAATAAATCGCCTTTCTCTCGCAATCCATTTGGTCTCACTCCTTCAGTCTCGCTTTGCCCTCCTTCCTTGGATCTTTGTCGTTTTATCACTCTTCCTCTCAGTTTCTCTCTCTCTCTCTCTCTCTCTCTCTCTTTCTCTCTCTCTCTCTCTCTCTCTTTCTTTCTTTCTTTCTTTCTTTCTTTCTTTCTTTCTTTCTCTCTCTCTCTCTCTCTCTCTCTCTCTCTCTCTCTCTCTCTCTCTCTCTCTCTCTCTCTCTCTCTCTCCCTCTATTTCTTTCTCTATTTCTGTCTCTCTCTCTGGTCATATCTATCTACCCATCAGTTTATTATATCTATATATGTATTTTTATTCCTTTAACTGTTTACATTAATCTATTATGATGTGTAATTATATTATGTGTATCCAGACTTTTATTTTCTTTTATTCCTTTGCTTTTATCACTCTCTCTCTCTCCCTTCCACGAAACCCAAGCATCCGTAATGCCCCTAGCTCGTGTCCCAAGAAACCGAGCGTAAGAAGAAAAAGAATAATAATAAGAAGAAAGGGAAAAAACGAAGAAAAGGAAAAAGGGAAAAAAATAAAGATAAAAAAGAAGAAAAAAAAGATTTAAAAAAATAGAAGGAAAAGAAAAAGAGGAAGAAGAAAGAGAAAAAAACGAAAAAAAAGATAAAAAGAAAGATAAAACAGAAGAAAAAAGATAAAAAGAAAAAATTAAGCAAGGAGAAAAATTTAAAGCCGCAAAAAAGAAAGAAAAAAATGAAGAACAAAAAGTCAAAAAGTAAAAAAAAAAAAAAAGAAAAAAAAAAAAAATTGGAGCGGAAGCCTTAAAATCAAAATGGCGAAGGCCGGGTTGGAGTCTCGAGCACGGCCCCTCCGTAATCCCCGGGGAAAATAATCCACTTAAGTTGAATGATTCCTCGATAAGTAGGCCATGAGACCTGAGGCAGAGTGGAAAGGGGGGAGGGGGTGAGGGTGCGGGAGGATAAGGGGGAGGGGGGAGGAGGGGGCAGGAGGAATGGTTGGTAAGACGTAAAGTGGGGTTGGAGGGGAAGGCTTGGGGTTTGGTTGGGGGTAGAAAGGGGTGTGGGAGTAAGTGGAATGGGGTTTGATGGGGGGGGATTGGGTTAGGAGAAAGGGGTGATGAGAAGGATGGGTTGAGGGGGTTGGGGGTGGAGAAAGAGTGGGGTCGGGGGAGTTGTAGGTGGAGAGGGAGTACGGTTAGGGAGGTTTGGGGTGAAAGGGGAGGACGATGGAGGAAGAGTAGGAGTGGGGTGGGGGAGGAGGGGACGGAGGAGGAGTGCGGTTCAGGGGGTTGGAGGTAGAAGAAGAGTATGGTTAAGGGTTGGGGGGGTTGGATAGAGTAGGAGTGGGGTTTCGCCTCCCGTAATTCATAAGAAGTGTGGGGGCGATGGGTTATGGGTTGCTAAAGAAGGGTAAGTGTCTAGGGTAAGACTTAGGGAATATTTGGGGTTAGGGTAAGAGCGAGGTAAAAAGCAAGGAAAGTGTGGGTCAGAGATTAAGGAATAAAAGGGAGGAGGAGCGATAAGGTAGGAGTGTGTAAGTAAGAAAGGTAATGAAATGGGGTGGGAGGGTGATTAAGGAGTTTGTAGGTAAGAAAGAGAAGGAAAGAAATAAGGGAATGATGTTGGGGGTGAGGCAAAGAGTGAGGGATAATAGGATAACAGACTAGACGGTAAGGGATTGGAAAGTAAGGAACAAGGGGGGGGGGGGGGGGTACAGTAAAGGGAGAGTTAAGAGGGAGAGGGAAGGGGGTTAGAGTAAAGGAGGGATTAAGAGGAATAGGGGAAGGGGATAGAGTAAAGGGAGAGTTAAGAGGAAGAGTAGGGAGGGGGTTAGAGTAAAGGGAATCAGAATCAGAATCAGAATCAAATAATTTATTTAGCCAAATACAATACATCAACAAAAATACAACATATTACACTAGTGGTATGGCTGAGCCCTCCAGGAGTGAAACTCCCTTAGGAAGGCCCCTTGAATTATCAAACATTAAAAACTAGGAAGAGAAATCAGGACATAATGTAATTAAATAAGTAAACTAATCATACTAATACTGAATGACATTATACATAATGATATTAAAGGAAATTACAGGCAGAATAGCATGACATACATTATATGTATAAATATAAATATACACGCATACACATACACACGCATACCTACATAGACATACACTCATATACATACTCATATATAAACATGGACATATACATACAAATATACATATACATACCTCCACACACACAGACATACACAAGTATATACATAAATACACAAATAATTACAGTATAGGAGAAAATACAAAGATGCAAGGGCAAATAATAGAAAAATATAATATAAATGAAGGGAGAGATAAGGGGAAGAGGAGAAGGGGGTTAGAGTAATGGGAGGGTTAAGAGGAATAGGGGAAGGGGGGTTAGAGGAAAGGGAAAGCAAAGAGGAAGAAGGGGAGAAGGAAATTAGAGTAAAGAGAAAATTAAGAGGAAATAGTGAAAAAGGGTCGAGGAAAAGGGAGAATAGCGACTTAGGGAGGAAGGTTAGGATAGGGAGTAAGGAAACGAAAGTGTGTGTGTGTGGGGGGGGGGAGAGGGGTAGCGACGCGCCAGCCGGATTGAGGCCATTCGAAGCAGATGCCGGAACAGACAGCCTTCTTTTATTCGAGTTTCGAGGGTTTTAAACAGCAGGGTATTGGGTTTCATGGCAGCAGGGAGGATCCAGAGGTTAGCCTGACGGGAACTTTTACTGACTAGGTACAAACTTTACGTCAGGTCGGCCTGCAGCGCGAGGGTGAGGGGAGGGGATGAGGGGAAGGGGGTGGGTTGGAGGGTAGAGGAGGTATGGGTGGTGACGGAGGGTGGGAGGGAGGAGGGCAGGGGGAGGGGGTAGGGAAAAAGGGGAGGGGGTAGGGAAGGGGGGAGGGGTAGGGAAGGGGGTAGGGAAGGGGGGAGGGGGGAGGGAAGGGGGAAAAGGGGTAAGGGGAGGGGGTAGGGAAGGGAGGAGGAAAATAAGGGAGAGATAAGGTACGGGGGGGGGGGAGAGGAGGGAGGTAGCAGGAAAGGGGCAAGGTATGGGACGGGGGAGGGGGAAGGGGGGGAAGTGAGGTAGGACAGGGAGAAAGGGATGGGGTGATAGGGAGGGGCGAGGTAGTGAAGGATAGGAGGATGGAAATGAGGAGGGAGGGGGGTAAGGGAGGGGATAGGAGGGGGCTAAAGGAAGAAGAATAGAGAGATATGGGAATACAGAGATAAGAAATAATGGAGATAAGAAATAATGGACGGAAGAAGATAGGAAGTTGAAAATAATTGAGAATAGAAGCAAGGAACAAAAAAAAAAAAGAAATGAAAAGAGAGAGAGAGAGAGAAATAAAAGATAGAGAGAATGGAAAATTTAGGGGAGAATCGAGGGATGTTGCAGCGATTATACATCCGAGATCACAGTGACCTACGTAAGGTTTCTGGCCCAAAGAACCTCGTCTTTGGCATCTGTATTAAATTTGCATCGTATTGTAAAATTCATCTTGTGGCTCCGGGCAATGTTAGCCTCACGCCGTGCAAGTCTTCACGCGGTGAAAATAACACCGAAGTGAATATTGGGAGATGCGGTAGAGAGTTTATTCATTTATTTATTTATTTGTTTATTTTTTACTTGTATTACCTCTTTTATGCAAATATGTAGATAGAATTCGATGAATGAGCAAATAATAGATAGATGAATCAATGAGACTAAAAATGAAGGGGAAAAAATGAGAAATAAGACGTATCTGCGAGTTGTGGGCGTGTGAAGGTAAGGTGGGGGCGGAGTGGGTGGGGGCGGAGTGGGAGGGGGCGGGGGCGAGAGAGGGGGTTATATTTCGCCTCTCCTACCCTTGCACATCCGGGTTCTCGCGGGCTCTACACGACTATTTAGGTAATGTTCCCAGGATAGCTACAATTTTGGGAAATGCCCTATGCTTAAGGATAATTTCTCCTCCTCCTTCTCCTTCTTCTCGTCCTCTTCCTCCTCCGTCTCTTTCCTCTCCTACTCCCCCCCTCCCCCCACGATCCTTCTCTCTCCCCCTCCCCCCCTCCTTCCTTTCACACTCTATTCTTCTTCTCACTTTACATGGATTATTATTATTATTATTTTTTTCTTTTTTTTTTACAGACTCGAAGGGATTTATCACGTATTTTACACGCCATCCCCTATTTCGGTCCCATCATTCCTCCGTAGTAGCTAGATCCATAGCACTCACATTCTCAAAAAAAAAAAAAAAGACAGACAGAGAGAGAGAGAGAGAGAGAGAGAGAGAGAGAGAGAAAGAGAGAGAGAGAGAGAGAGAGAGAGAGAGAAAGAGAGAGAGAGAGAGAGAGAGAAAGAGAGAGAGAGAGAGAGAAGAAGCATACATAATCTCTAAAAAATAGAAGGAGAAGAAGAAGAAGCGATATACATAAGGGAACGCACGAAGAAGTACATCAAGCCAGACAAAATCGCCCAATGCTAAGTGACATAAAATCCTCGGTAATCCCAAGAAATTGCCTGAAACTGCTCGTTGCTGCGCCAACTTACCTTAATATCCTTGCTACGTGCGCTGACTTCATCTCTTCGCTCAGGGACCTCTTCCTCTCTCCTCCTTCCTCCCCTTGCGTCTACTGGGAGAAGGAAGAGAAAGGGAGAGGAGAGAGGAGAGGGAGGAGAAGGGATGCATTGTGAGAAGGAAGAAGGGACGATTGTAGAAGGAATAGGCGGAAAAGATGAAACAATTTCACGCAATGAGGATTTATTGTCCTTTTATGTATTCAGAAAGAAAATGGATGGATTTCTCCCTCTTATGAAAGTTATTATAATCTGACGTAATGGGCAATAGAGTGAATTCGGTTGATTAGATGAACAGAGTATATATATTCTCTGTATTTGTAGATATAAGTAATATAACTATCTTTCTCCCTTTCTCCAGTACAAAGCCTCAAAGGTGCATGTCAACAGAAGTATTGTTTTATTGTGTCCGTAAACCTAAATGAAAAGAAAAATACTGTAGTAGTTTTAGTGTTATATTTTTTCCTCTTATCATGTATGTGCCATTAAAAAAAAAAACACTTACCTTCTAATCTATCACGTAGATATGAGAAATGATTTATCACGTAGGTATTTTTTCGATTTTGGCTGAAGCGTATCACTAAAGTATGAATAAAACAAAACAAAAAAAGAAAGAAAGAAAGAAAAAAAGATACGTAGACACAAACAAATATATATTTATTAAAAAAAGCCAATCACATATGAAGCATTTCGGAATAAATACAATAATCGTTTAATATATAACAATTCAAATTTGTCTTCTATTGTATCCACTGACTATGAAACCACCATCCTGCCTAATTATTTTGTTAATTCTCAAATCTGGAAACGATAAAATTTGTTTTATAAATAGGTAAGTAGATATAGAATTAAGCATGTAGATATTTATGTGTACATATATGTTATGTAAATGTTCGCACAGACAGACACACACACACACACACACACACACACACACACACACACACACACACACACACACACACACACACACACATAAAAAAAACGCGTGTGTATGTACGTATGTATGTATATTCACTTATTCACCTATACATCCATTCATTTTCATTTATTGCTACAGAAAAGGATACATTCCCACCATCTATCAGACAACAAACCAAAGCCACGACACACAAATACGAACGAAAATCATGGCACAAAAAAAAAGAAAAAAATCATGGCACTTCCAGCCGGTCAGCCGAGGAGGAGCAAAGACAAAATACCTCGGGAAGATCGAGAAGAAAGGCCGATACTAATCAAACGAACAAAGGAGTGGTTAGACTGCAAACATTTCCAGGAACAAAAGAAAGTTGGTAAGAAGGCAGGTCAGACACTTGGAAGAGGGCGGCCGCGAGAGAGGTGGTGTCGGGGGGTGGGAGGGTGGGTGGGGGTGGAGGAGGGGGTGAAGGAGGAGAGTTGGAGGGGGAGGAGGGGATGAAGGGGGAGAGTTTGGAGGGGGGGGTGATGGGAGAGAGGTGGAGGGGGAGGAGGGGGTGAAGGGGGAGAGTTGCAAGGGGAGGAGGAGGGGGGAAGGGGAAAGTTGGAGGGGGAGGAGGGGGTGAAGGGGGAGAGTTGGAGGAGGAGGAGGGAAGGGGGTGCTGTAGGGGTGGATGCAGGAGGGGGGGAGTATAGAAAGAAGGGGTATTGCAAGTGGGCGGGATGGATGCATCGGGAGAAGGGAGTGGGTGGGGGGGTTGCTAGGGAAAGGGGTGGGTGCAGAGGAAGGGGTAAAGAAAGAGGCAGACACAGACGAAGATGGTTGGGTACAAAAGGAAGGGTGCTGCCCCCCCCCCCCAAAAAAAAAAAAAAAAAAAAAAAAAAGAAAAGAGAGAGAGAGAGAGAGAGAGAGAGAGAGAGAGAGAGAGAGAGAGAGAGAGAGAGAGAGAGAGAGAGAGAGAGAGAGAGAGAGAGAGAGAGAGAGAGAGAGAGAGAGAGAGAGAGAGAGAGAGAGAGAGAGAGAGAGAGAGATGTATATGTAGGAGCGAAGAGGAGGCGGGGGTTGAGGTGGGATACATACAAATTGAGTATATGTTGCTGAGGGGTTGAGGAACAATAGAAGAAGGGGAATGGTGAGTATAAAGACGACACAGGAAAAAAATGGAGAGTAGTTAGAGAAAAAGAGTAATTCACAATGAAAAGGGGTACAGGACGGGATGTAGCACGGGCAAATGGACACAAGAAGAGATGAATGAAAAGAAAGGAGAAAGAGATTGAGAGGGGAGAGGGAGGAGGGGGTGTAGGGGAGGGGTCAAAAGAAGGATGCAAGGTGTTAGAGGGTGGGGGGGAGGGGAGGGGTCAAAAGAAGGATGCAAGGTGTTAGAGGGGGGGGAGGGGAGGGGTCAAAAGAAGGATGCAAGGTGTTGGAGGGGGGGGGGAGGGGTCACAAGAAGGATGCAAGGTGTTAGAGGGGGGGAGGGGAGGGGTCAAAAGAAGGATGCAAGGTGTTACAGGGGGGGAGTAGGGGAGGGGTCAAAAGAAGGATGCAAGGCGTTGGAGGGTCTCCTGAGAGAGGCTTCAGTCCTGGACGCTTTGTGAGGGCGAGGGGCGTCTTAAGCAAAGTGTTGGGGACGTAAGGGTCGTATTTCCCTGATTGCCTTCGCTACCTGTATAATTTTCCCGTGATTAGCTCTGTAGTTGCCCGTTTTATGGCCTTCTCCCTTTCCCTGTTTTATTTCTGTTTATTTATTTTTTCTATCTCTCTCGCTCCTTCTGTATCCTTGTTCTTTTTTCTTTTTTTTTATTATTATTATTATTATTATTTTTTTTTTTTTTGCGTTACGTCTTTTCTGTTTTCTCCTATGCTTGATTTATTCTTTATCTAAATTTTTTCTTTGATTTGCATTTATTTTATGACCATTTTAGAACCTGTTCTACAAAATGGTTATTTAATATATATGCTCACACATGTTGAACACGCGCACACACACAAACAAACACATACACACACACACGCACACACACACACAACTAAACAAATAAAACCACACATGCTACACAGCTGTCGAACCCATTCAAACAATCTAAAACACGGACCGGTATTGTGTACAGTCTTACATCCACATAATACCCGTACAATAACTTCGCTTTACTGATATGTGTATTTTCTGAATGAGCGAGTACTAACACTATAGATATGCTTTCATGCTGAATAATCAGATTTTTCAGCTTAAGTTGGCGTGGCATGAAATCGTTGAAATTTTGATTGGATACACTTGCTGCAGAGTTTTAAATCGATGGATTCGTTATTTCTGATACGCAAGGTTTATATGTGTGAATGTGGCCGTGTATTACGTCATTGGAAGGTATTTGCTGAAGTTAATTAGATGTATAAACCGAGGTGTTCGTTTTCTCAATAATCTGCTGAAGTAAAGATATTTTGTTATCTTGGTTATGTATTTCTCTTTTTGGTTTATCTATGTATTTAATTTATCTTATTTATTTATTTATCTATTTTATCTTATCCATTTATTTATTTATCTATTTCATTTTATCTATATATTATTATCATTATTTTTTTAATGAAACTTTTCAGTGCAGGGGATTTCCATCACGGAAAAATTATGTAACAATAATGATAATAATAACAATAATAATAATAGAGATAATAATAATAGTGATAATAATAATAATATAAATATATTTTTAATGCATATATATATATATATATATATATATATATATATATATATATATATATATATATATATATATATATATATATATATATATATATATTCGAATTTCTGTATATGTATGCATGTTTTTTTTCTCTTTTTTCTTTTTTTCGAATATGTATAGAATCCGCCTTCCCCTCAGGATAAAGTAATGGCTCGGCGTGGTCATGTAGCCACCAGAGCCCCGAGTTAAAGAGAATTCAACAGAAAGAAATTCGTCGGAAAATAATTCTTGATATTCTTACGGCGCCTAGTTCTCGCTCCCTGTATTTCTCACTCGCTCTCCTTGTCCCTGTTTCTTTCCTTCTCTCTTTTTTCTGGGTATTTCTTTATCGTTCTCTTTTTCTGTCTGTCTCTCTGTTTTTATCTCTTTGTCTCTCTCTCTATTTCTATCTTTCTCCGTCTGTCTGTCTGTCTGTTTGTCTGACTCTCTGTCTGTCTGTCTGTCTGTCTGTCTCTCTCTCTCTCTCTCTCTCTCTCTCTCTCTCTCTCTCTCTCTCTCTCTCTCTCTCTCTCTCTCTCTCTCTCTTTCTCTCTCTCTCTCTTTCTTTCTTTCTTTCTCTTTTTTTGTCTCTTCATCTGGTCATATCTATCTACCCATCAGTTTAATATATCTATATTTATATTTATATTCCTTTAACTGTTTACATTAACCTATTTTTTGTCTCTATCCACAATTACAATTTTCATTTTTTCTCTCATCTAACTTTTTTATTGTTACTATATTTTTCTTTTCCTTTTGTTTATCTCCCAAAAACGGCTAAGCTACATAAGGGTTATTACTTGTTCTTATCGAAATTACGTATTATTACCATCATATTTCACACTGTACGACTTTTATTAGGTGTGTGTCTCCGGTCGTAAACGCACAGAGAAACACGAACACAAGGTTATGAAAGGACGGGTGATTAGAGTACGTGTGTTTGTTTGTTTGTTTGTTTTTGTTTATTTGTGTTTTTTCGTTTGTGTGGGTGTCTGTTTGAGGGATTTTTGTGTGTGTACATGTGTGTATAATAGTTTTTGTGTGTATATCTCTCTTTCTCTGTACATACATGTACATACCGACATAAACACATGCAAACACACACACATACACACACATACAGAAAGAGAGGCGAGATCACCAACGAGCCCATTCATCTCATGTATGCTCTAGCAAATGAGCCAACATTCCCCTCATCCCAACACGCCCCGCCCATTGACTCCTCTTCACCCCCCCTCGCGCATGTCTTCCCCTAACGACCCCCTTTCAGCCCTTTGTTCAACCATACCTCCACCCATTAACTCCCATGTCGCCTGTGTATGCTGCATTGCCCATTAGATATCCTTGATAGGACAGCCGGCCAAAGGAAGGTGGTGGTTGTCTATCTCTGTCTGTTGTTGTTGGTTGTGGCTGCTCGTGGTTGTGGTATATCTCTGTCTATTCCTGTCTGTTGTTGTTGGTTGTGGCTGCTGATGGTTATGGTATATCTCTGTTTATTCCTGTCTGTTTCTGTTGTCTGTGGCTGCCCGTGGTTGTGGCATATCTCTATCTGTTCCTGTCTGTTGTTGCTGGCTGTGGCTGCTCATGGTCGTGGTATATCTCTGTCTATTCCTGTCTGTTTCTGATGTCTGTGGCTGCCCGTGGTTGTGGCGTATCTCTATCTGTTCCTGTCTGTTGTTGCTGGCTGTGGCTGCTCATGGTCGTGGTATATCTCTGTCTATTCCTGTCTGTTTCTGATGTCTGTGGCTGCCCGTGGTTGTGGCGTATCTCTATCTGTTCCTGTCTGTTGTTGCTGGCTGTGGCTGCTCATGGTCGTGGTATATCTCTGTCTATTCCTGTCTGTTTCTGATGTCTGTGGCTGCCCGTGGTTGTGGCGTATCTCTATCTGTTCCTGTCTGTTGTTGCTGGCTGTGGCTGCTCATGGTTGTGGTATATCTCTGTCTGCTCCTGCCTGTTGTTGTTGGCTGTGGCTGTTCATGGTTGGGTTATATCTGTATATTCCTGCCTGTCTTTGTTGGCTGTGTGTGGCTGCCTCTGTTCTCACTCTATCTTCGCAAACATTTAATTTCCTCTGAGCACATTCGCTTAGCAAATTGTCCCAAGGTATTCATTCGTATCATTTTTCTCCGGTATGTAATGGTTCTCATAGAATGATCTGTTGTAATTCCTTTTCCACTAAACGGGTTTTGATCCCCCAGCGGAGACTATGGTTCTTGGCGGTGTTGTTATCGAAAGGTAAAAAGTGGTTTAGTAATTATGTTTCAATTTTCCTAAAGGAATTCTTTTAATTACAACCTTCATTTCAACACACACAAACTCCAACTTTTCATTTGTCTATGTGTACATACATGTATGTATATATATATATATGCATATATGTACTTACACACACACACACACACACGCATATATACATACATATATATATATATATATATATATATATATATATATATATATATATATATATATATATATATATATATATATATATATATGTATATTTATATATGTATTTATATGTATATATATAAATGTGTGTGTACATACATACACAAACAAACAGACAAACACACACACACATACACACACACACACACACATTCACACACACATACACACACATACACACACACACACACACACACACACACACACACACACTCGCGCGCGCGCGCACACATACACACGCGCGCGCACACACACAAACAATATATATATATATATATATATATATATATATATATATATATATATATATATATATATATATATATATATATACATATATATATACATATATATATATATATATATATATATATATATATATATATATATATATATATATATGTATGTATGTATGTATGTATATACATATATATATGCATGAGCAGCACCAGTTTTGCATAGCTTTTATTAACAACATAGCTGGCTATCGATTCCCGTGGCAATCCGCCCCCGAGGAAGGCTCTGGCAGCGGTCGCAACGGAACGGTTCTCAGGAAAAGTAAGTATGGCTGCTCCGCTCCCTGGAGCTTCTTAAAAGTCTGCGAACAAACTGCACTAAATTCTGTCCAGCTTCTGGGGTAGAAAACCGAAAAATGTATTACAACCGGCGCAGCGGAAAGCCAAATTGTTGTAATAAGATTCTTGCAACATCAGACGAGACAACCTTGGTAAACTCTTGCAATGAAAAAGGGGAAAAAGTCCTGCCAGCGGAAGATACGGTATAAGACGATTTCCTCAAAGGAAAACAATAAGATAAAATCTGAAAAAAAAAAAAAATGGAAAGGAAGGAAGAAGACGTCTCTGGTTAAAGAAATCGAAACAAAAGCGATAACAAGAGTTCGTTGCAATGTAAGCCGGTGTGTCTCGCAACCTCAGGACAGTCCTCTGCGACCGACATAGCAGACCCAAACTGATGGCGTCACGGAAAGTTTTTGCTCTGCCGCGAGGAACATTAGCTCCGCCTCGCAAGCAGGGCGCCTTGGCACACTCACCTGGTAGTCGGGGACAGTCTCCTTGCTCTGTCTTTGTGTTTACATGTCTATATGTATGTGATTGTAAACATTTGTATGTATGTGTAGGTATGCATGAATGTGTGGCTTCACACACCACGTGTATAAAGAATGTATATAGAGAATCTATATCTATTACTGTACATATCTGTCGGTTTCTTTCCTCTCCATTTTCAAATTTCCTATAGTAATTACTATCAAAAACGTATATGTATATGCATTTTTCTTCCGAAGACTTTTCCTTTTATCGTAAAAGAGCGAGCAAGAGACCGCGAGAGAGAGAGAGAGAGAGAAAACACACCCCACACAGAAAGAATGTTATAAGGATTTTAGAAAAGTGCCATTGCTCTGTTATAGTTCCCGGCTGGAAGAAATATCCACGCGGTGTTATGAGCTCTGGCAGGAGGAGGAAGAGGGCCAGGAAATGTTTTGAGGCGAGCGTGCCAGAGGAGAATATAGAAGTGGCGCGCGGGTCCCTGTGTGGGAATCCTGTATAATGGGCGGCGGGCGGGGGAGTGTTACGCCTCCTCACCTGGAAAGACGGCGCCGAGAAGTCTTTATGAATACGGGATAAGCTTCATTACACGAAGGACTAAGGAGGCCTACTTACCTCTTTACGGGGGAGTCTT
>NC_091566.1:23910442-23915442 GCF_042767895.1 Penaeus vannamei | reverse complement strand
GAGAGTTGCAATTACCTTTTTTTCCCATGGTGGTTGAAATAACTAAAATGTCTCTTTGAGTTCGGCAAGTGGGGTATGTTTCTCGGTTCTCTGTGTCCGCTCCTTTATTGGTGTGTCTTTGTCTGTTAGTCCCGTGCACGCTAGTTGTTGCAAGGCGTGTTGTAAGAGTGATCAAGAGCACGTGTTGTTGATCTTGCTCCTTTGCCTTAAAGGGTTTTGTCTTCTATATTCCCCTGAGATAAAGTTGATTTTCCTTTGGCACACTAATACATGTGAAGGGTATTATGACCGTTCCATAAGCCCAAGATGAAATGAAAAGTGTTCTTTGGTATCACTGCTATTAAAGAGATCCTTGTTAGAGTAGAAATCTGTGACGGAATTTGTTGAACGTATTAACATCTATTATAACTGACCGGCTAATATCGTCGTCAAGATAAAATAGGACGTTACTGGACGCAGGTAATGATAACTTCTCTCACTAGTCGAATAAATTTCTGCTTTCAAAATTGAGCTATTGCATTTCCTGATTTCCTTCTACTTCTATCTTTTCAGTTCGACAGAGAAGATATCTTAAAGGAATCTATTGCCTTCCTTTGTACTGACACCTTCCTACCGATTAGACATTCCTCGCGCCTATACAAATCATTTTCGGCATTTTTATTTTTCCTTCTTTCTTCCCCCTCTTCTTTTATTTCGTTTTCTTCTACTTCTTCTCTTACTTTTATTTTGCTTTAATTTTCTAATACCTGTACCATTTTATCATCATTATTATAAAAAAAATATATCATTCCATTATCATACAAATATCGATAATGATAACGATATTGATAAGAATAAAAAAAAGGAATAATATAAATAACAAAAAAAGAAAAAAAAAGTATGCAAACGTACTCGACCTCTTATAACATCAGCCTGCAAGTGTGTACTCTCTAATGTACAAGGTAAGCCTGGGACAAAGGCAACTCTCAACTCTACTTATTTTTTTTAATGGCCCGAGAGCTTTACCAATAATTGCTCGTCTCAGCGGGTACGTTTATGAAAAGTTTTCAGGTTGGGTGAGGTCGTTGTAGGCATTGTAACGGGAGAGTTAAGCTAATGGAGAGTCACGAAGCTAAGGGGTTGTTTAAGCAATAGGTAGAGTTAAGAAGAATTAGTTTGCGTATTTTTATTTATCTTTTTTTTTTCCAAAGGTTAATAAGTGTTAAATAGTGTTGCTAGTTGTGATTGTAGGTCGAGTTTCTAGTCAGTTTGGGTAGTTATATGTATTTTTTCCGAGAAAATAGGTTATTGTAACTGTGTTTTCCGGTCAGTAGTTATTTAGGGTAGTAATAAGACATTTGTTTTCATTCCAAAAGAGTTCGTTTCGAGTATTTTTTAAGATTAAATAACGTTTGTTGTGACTGGTAAGATTTCCAGTTAGGAGAGCCAGTTTGGGTAGTTATGACTTTTTCATCTGATAAGTGTTTATTTGGAGAATGTTTGAGTAAAAATAGTTTATTGTACCTGTGGTTTCTAGTCTGGAGAGTTAGCTTGGGTACGACGTTATTGGTCCAGAAGTGTTCGTTATCATAGTAATAAGGAGAGGCGAATTAAGATGTTATTGTAGCAAAAGAGGGAGCACACAAGCCAAAAAAGTATGTAAAGTGAGTTATTACGGCAGAAAGGCTTGCTGAAAGAGTTAGAGGAGATAGAAGTTAAGGAGACTTAGCAGTAACAGGTTGGAAAAGTTACCAAGCCGTAAGAGTACTTTGTAACATTACGCCGGCAATAACAGGTGGTTTCAGACCTGTACACTTTTGCTGTGCACAGGTCTGGAAATGACAAGGAACGTGAATGAAAAGATGTAAAGGAAGAATAATTAAATGATAACTTGAAGATTTTATTAGTGTACTTGAATTCACTTTGTAACATCTTACAAACAAATATTTCATAGGGAAAGATAGGTATCTATACATTTGTAAATAAAACCCTCTGTGTCACACGGACCGCATTCATGAAATTATTTGACTGAAGGAAGCATTAAAAAAAAAAAAAAAAGAAAAAAAGTATTCCTGTCTCTCGCCAGCGCAGGTAAGCCTCCACAGGTAAATATTTCCGAAAACAGTTTCACTCGGCAAAAGCTGAGAATATTTTTCCTCTTTTGTCTCTCTGTTTAAAATACATCCATATCTAGTCCGAAAGCTTTGCTGGTATCGTCACTGCTACGTTTCGAACACAGCGCTGATATCTGTTTCCAGCGGCCGTCCACTGTGATCCAAATGGAAGCAGCGAGGCTTTTCCATCGAAGGGAGGAGAAACGCACACGCTCACACACACACACACACACACACACACACACACACACACACACACACACACACACACACACACTCGCACGCACGCACGCACGTACGCATGCATACACCTACGGATATATATTTCTTAATAGAATCTATATGTTATAGTATAAAACATTATCAACATAGCCATCACTAGATTGCCTCATTCCGCAGTGAGACCTTTATGAGAGGGGAAAGCTAATAACGGAGTGATAACAAAAATACCAAAAATTAAAAAGGGAAATGAAGAATAAAAAAGGATGCAATGAAAGTGGGGATTAGCTGGGGATTGGAGGAAAGGGAGGCGAGAGAGAAGAGGAAGAGGAGAGAGAGGAGGGGAAGGAGTTGGAGAGAGAGGGGGAGGAAGGAGAGAAAGGGGAGGAGGAAGCAGAGGAGGGGAAGGTGGAGGAGGGAGAGGGAGGGAAAGAAGAGAAGGGAGAGGAGGGGGAAGAAGAGAAGGGAGAGGGGAAGAAGAGGATGGAGAGGAGGGAGAGGAGGGGGAGGTGGCCATTATCACTGGCCATCGAGTCTCCTCCTCAAAGCCAACGATGGAGGATCGGCCGGTCATTTGCCGAGGGGCGGTTACTGAATACGAACTGCTGCTGCGGGTCGCGGTCCTTTGCCGATTCCTCGAACTGTTTCTGCCTCCGCGTTTGTGGGTGTTTGTCTGTCTGCTTCTCGCTCTCCCTCTCTCTCACTGGATCTCTAATTGCGTCAAGGGATGTTGTTTGTCTCTCTGTCTCTGTTTGTCTGTCTGGCTGCCTTTCTCTCTCTCTCTCAATCTGTATCTGTCTCTCTCTGGATCCTGTCTCTCTCTCTCTCTCTCTCTCTCTCTCTCTCTCTCTCTCTCTCTCTCTCTCTCTCTCTCTCTCTCTCACACACACACACACACACACATACTCACTCACACACACACGCTCTATCATCATCGCCATAATCACAATAATGCTTCCCTTCAGCATCATCGTAATTTTCACCCTATCATTCCACTCCCATCCCTTTCTTGGGGGGAGGAGAAACACACACACATACACGCACACACACACACGCGCGCACGCACACGCTCACGCACACACACGCACGCACACACACACACACAACATCAAGCCCAAAGATAAAAAGAAAAGAAAAGAAAAGAAAACATAACACAAACAGCAAGAAAAGCACGTAAACACTCAAGAAGTTCACAGACAAATCGTCGCCATCTTTGCTCGTCTTCAGAGACACAGCGACAAATACTGCAATCAGTCGTCCCGCGCAAAGGTGAGCAAAGGCTTCTTCCATGTGTAAACGACCTCCTTCGCAACCGTCAATCATTTACACACAGTTAAAGGCACTTTGAAAGCAACGCCGACATCAATCGAGGACTTCCATGCAGGGGTCGCCATGGTAGCTTCGAAGGTGCCTGCAAATCCGGATCTTTTTTTCTTTTTATTTCCTTTTCATTGTTCTTTTATTCTTTTCCTATTCTTTTTTTATGAGATTTTAGATCTTATTTTTATTTATTCTTTTATTCCTATTATTAGTTTTATTTTTTTTATGAGAATTTAGATCTTATTTTTTATTTATTGTTTTATTCCTATTATTGGTTTTATTCTTTTATGAGAATTTAGATCTGATTTTTATTTTACTTTTCATTCCTATTCTTAATCTTATTCTTTTTATGAGAATAAAGATCTTATATTCATTATTATTTCTTATTCTTATTCCTATTTTTTCTTGGTGAATAAAGATCTAACATTCCTTACTTTTCTTTTTTCTTTTTCTTATATTGAAGATCCGTTTACATTAACAAGAAAATTAGTTTCTAGGTAAGATTAGGTTTAGGATAGTGAGATGAAGTTTTATTATTATTAATTAGGATAACAATCCCTTGATGAGAATATATTAAAACGTAAAGGAAAAAAAACATTTCATTTTTTACGTAAGCTGAGGACGATGAAATGTGAAATCTTGATAAATAGACAAACGAAGCGATGGGATCCAAAGAGAAATAAGAATGATTATGAAAAAATAAGGAAAGAGAGAAAGGAAATGTAGATTAAAAAACAATATAAATGTAATCATACTTTCACGTACTCTACAATTACAATTTAATGGAAGCCCGATGTTCACTGAAAGAGAGTCTTCAAACGGGAAATATACATCCAATAGAAGCATGAAATATGCAGTTGACATTTCATTCACCTGTCAGTCAAAGACATAACGTTATTTTATTAAGTTATTGACTATTTTGCTATTATTATCATTACTGTTTTGTTACCATTATCATTACTGTTTTGTTATCATTATCATTGCTATTTTGTTATCCTTACCTATTTTTTAAATGCTATCATGACTATTTTGCTGTCATTATCATAACTGTTTTGTCATCATTACATTTACTATTTTGTTATCATTATCTTTAGTATTTTGTTATCTTTACCATTACTATTTTGTTATCGTTACCATGACTATGACTATCATTATGATTACGTTCTTGTTATCGTGGCTATAGTCATCATTATTAACTTTTCCTAACTTTTTGGCATTCCTTATGATCATGCTATCATTATCGAAGCTAATTTGTTAAAATCTTTATGATTAATGATGTCCTCATTATAAACTTTTAATATACTTTGTTTTGACATCCTGTCGAGTCGTGCTCATAAAAGGTTTCCAATATACAAACAGAATTGAGTT
>NC_091566.1:23897942-23900442 GCF_042767895.1 Penaeus vannamei | reverse complement strand
CTCCCCAGATGTAGCGCGCACCGGTCCGTAACTATGATGTGCGGTCCAAACAAGGACAAAGGCCTGACATCCCAGCCGCTCTAGCATGCAGCCTGGCATGTTTCCCGGCCGTCCACGTCACGGCTGATATCGCCTACCTTCATTCTAGAGAGGTTGCCACGTCCCCCTACCGCCCTCCCTCCGCTGTCCTTTGTCCATTTCCTTCTTATCCTTCGTCTCTCACTTTTTTTTTCTCTCTCTTCTTATTTATAATGATTTTTTTCCTTTCTGTTTTTTTAAGATTTATGTGAATTATTATTCTCTTTCTTTTTAATCTTCCTTATTCTATGGTTCTCCGATTCTTCTTCCATTATCGATCCACTTATCATCCTTCATTTCCTTTCTTTCTTCTCATCCTTGTCCCTAACCGTCTTTTCTTTTCTTTTCGTACCTTTGTATTTTTTTCTGATTTCCGTTTTGCATTTCTCTTCCTTCTCCCTTCTATGCCATTCCTTCTTTCCCTTCTCCATCCCCCACCTCTTTCTTTCTAGCCTTTATCCCTCTTCTTGACCTTTTCCACTCCCTCCCTTTCTTCTTACTGCCCTGCTCCCCTCTTCTTTACATTTTCCATCCTTACATCCTCCACTTCCAACATTTTCCTCTCTATCGCTTTCTTTCTATCATCCGTTTCTCCTCCTCTTCCCGTCTTCCACCTCTCTTCCTTTCATCCTTCACCCTCCACGTCTTCCTCGCTAGCCCTTGCTCTTTTTTTAACCTCCCAATCCCCGTCGTTCCCCTCCTACCTCTCCTTTTTTTCCATCATCTATCACCCCCTCTCCCCCAACCTCCTCCCCCCAACCTCCCCCTCCTCGTCGTCCTGCTCATCTTCCTGAAATTCCTTTCCCCTCTCCTAAACTGCGTTTCCCATCACCTCTTGTTTATGCCCCTTCCTCGAGTACACCTTATGAATATCTATGTAGGATCGAGTCGTCTTAACGTCCTCTCCTTCTCTCTCTTGCCCCTGCTTCTCTTTTTCTTCCTTCTCTCTCGTTTTCTTTCTTCCCTTTCGGTCTCTCGTCTCTCCTCTTCCTTCTTCCTTCCTTCCCTCTTCAAACTTCCCTGTTTTCCCTTTCTTCCTGTTTCGCATTTTTCTTCCTGTCTCCCTCTTTTCCTCTTCCAAATCTCCATGCCTTTTTTCTTGACCCTTTTTTTCCCCCACTCTCTCCCTCATACTCTCTTCGACCCTTTCCCTCTCATCTCTCTACGGCCCCTCTCTCCTCCCTCATTCTCTTTCCTTCTCGCCACTGTTTCTTTCCCTCCTCTCATTCTCCCTTACCATTCCATTTCTCCACGTCCTCATGCATCTCCTCTCATCTCCTCTTCTCTGTTCACATCCTTTCCCTTCCTCTCTTCCTCCCTCCCTTCCTTTGCCATCTCTCCACGTCCTCATGCCTCTCTTCTCATCTCCTCTTCTCTGTTCACATCCTTTCCCTTCCTCTCTTCCTCCCTCCCTTCCTTTGCCATCTCTCCACGTCCTCATGCATCTCCTCTCATCTCCTCTTCTCTGTTCACATCCTTTCCCTTCCTCTCTTCCTCCCTCCCTTCCTTTGCCATCTCTCCACGCCCTCTGTCTTCATCTCCTTTGTCCTCCATGTCCCTCCCTGTTTCCTTCCATTCCTTCTTTCTCCCCTTCTTCCCTTTCCCCACCCGTCTTCTTTCGAATGTGTAGGTCAACAACAGCAACACCAACAAAAATCTTGGACTGTCTCTCCCTTGTCTTCCCTTATCCTCCGCCTTTTTTCTGTTCCTTCGTTCTCCCTTTCCTCCTTTTCTCCATCCGTCTTCTTTCGAATGTGTAGACGAACAGCAACAACAAAAAAAATCTTGGACTGTCTCTCCTTTGTCCACCCTTATCCCCCGCCTTTCTTTCTATTCCTTCTTCCTTTCCCCTACTCGTTTTCTTTCGAATGTGTAGACGAACAGCAACAACAAGAACAAAAATCTTGGACTGCCTCTCCCTTGTCCTCCCTTATCCTCCGCCTTTCTTTCAATTCCTTCTTTCTCCCCTTCCTCCTCTTCCCCACCCAACATCTTTCGAATGTGTAGACGAACAACAACACCAACAAAAATCTTGGACTGTCTCTCCCTTGCCCTCCCTTATCCTCCGCTTCTTTCTATTCCTTCTTTCTCCCCTTCCTCCTCTTCCCCACCCGTCTTCTTTCGAATGTGTAGCCCAACGGCAACAACAACAAAAATCTTGGACAGTCTCTCCCTTATCCTTCGCCTTTCTTTCTATTCCTTCTTTCTCCCCTTCCTCCTCTTCCCCACCCGTCTTCTTTCGAATGTGTAGACGAACAGCAACAACAACAACAAAAATCTTAGACTGTCACTCCCTTGCCCTCCCTTATCCTCCGCTTCTTTCTATTCCTTCTTTCTCCCCTTCCTCCTCTTCCCCACCCGTCTTCTTTCAGATAGTAGCAGCCCCAACGGCAACAACAACAAAAATCTTGGACAGTCTCTC
>NC_091566.1:23887942-23895442 GCF_042767895.1 Penaeus vannamei | reverse complement strand
TAGCTAGGGGGGAGTATTGGAGTGGGGGTGGAAGAGGGAGGGGGGGGTGGGGGAGAGTGGAAGTGGGTGGGGGAGGGTTGGAGTGGGGTGGAGAAATAGGGGGAGGGGGTCGAGGAGGGGTCTAGTAGCTTAGTGGGAGTATTGGAGTGGAGGTGGGGGAGAGGGAGGAGGGTAGGGTGAGAGTGAAGTGGGTGGGGGAGATTGGAGTGGTGTGGGAGTGGAGTATCTAGGAGGGGGGATTGGAATGGGGGTGGGGAAGGGGAGACAAAAGTGGGAATGGGGAGGAGGTGGAGTAGATTGGAGTGGGGTTGGGGAGGTTGTGGTGGGGGTGGGGAGAGCGTGAAGTGTGGATGGGGGTGAGGGGTGTGGGGTGGGGGGAGAGTGAAGAAGTGCGAGTGGGGGTGAAGGAGAATGAAGAGGAAGTGGGTGAGGGGTGGAGGAGATTGGAGTGGGGTTCCGGGGAGGTTGTAATGGGGGGTTGGGGAGGGTACAGGTAGATTGAGCAGGAAGGGATGGGGGGAGGAGTTGGGGTGGGGGCACTGGCAGTAGGGATGGGCGTGGGGAGATTGGACTGAGGGTGAGGAAGAGTGGACTAGGGGTAGGGGGAAGGGTGACGTAGGGGTGAGGGAGGGGTGGAGCAAGGTGGGGGAGACTAGGGAGAGAATGGAATAGGGGTGGAGTCTGGATAGCGGTTGGGGAAAGGCTGCTGTAGGGATGGAGGAAGGGATTGGCTTGGGGAGGGGGGGGGGAGGATGGAAGAGTCAGGGGAGATACTTTGCAGCGTCTTTATTCCAGATTCTCTACTTTTTCCCTCTTCCTTTCTTTTCTTTTCTTTTCTCCTGCGCCTTTTTTTTCTCTCTCGCTCATCCTCTCCTTCCTTCTCACCCATTCACCTTACCTGACTTTTTTTTCTAACCCGCCTTTCACGCTATCTTCTCTTCCCTCTCTCTTCTCTTCCTCTCACAATCCCTCTTCACTCTTCCTCCATCCCATCGTTGTATTTCCCCTTTCATCCACTTCTCACATTTCTCCCTCCATCCTTTTATTCCCATATTCTCCTCTCCATTCCCCCTCTTTTTATTTCCCATTTCCTCCTTCGTCATCGTCTTACGCAGGTCTTCTGCCGTCTTAAGATC
This sequence comes from Penaeus vannamei, assembly GCF_042767895.1. NCBI lineage: Eukaryota > Metazoa > Arthropoda > Malacostraca > Decapoda > Penaeidae > Penaeus > Penaeus vannamei. The sequence continues at coordinate 23,894,306 of NC_091566.1, read as the reverse complement.
TTCTCAAGAGGCGAATCTTACTAGAAGGACGTGATAGATATTTATTAAATGTTCTTTATTTTTTTTTATTTTTTCCCCCTAAAAAATTATTAATCTTAATCCTTATTATACATCTCTCCCTCTAACTTTCTCTCTCTCTCTGTCTCTGTCTCTGTCTCTGTCTGTCTGTCTCTCTCTCTCTCTCTCTCTCTCTCTCTCTCTCTCTCTCTCTCTCTCTCTCTCTCTCTCTCTTCCTCCCTCCCCCCTTCTCTCTCTCTCTCCCTCCCTCTACCCTCACCCTATTCCCATCATCTTTACCCTTACCCTCCTCAACACAAAAGAGAGAGAAGGAGATAGAAAAAAAAGAGGAATAAAAATGAGACGAAACCATTTATGAGGAAGATCTCTCTTTCTCTCGCATACTTTCCCTCGCGTTCCTTTTCCATCTTTATATGACGAGGATTTCCTTAGTCTTCTTGTGGCGCGTGAGGTATTCAGGTCAAGGGGGGGAGGGGGGAAGATGACCTGTTAAAGAGGGCGAAGGGAGCAAATTGGAAAAGGGGGACATAATAACAATGATAATAATAGTAGTAGTGATATTGATCACAATAACATCCCTTGCACCATTCATATTGATAATTATTGTTATAAGAATAATGAGAAAATAATGACAATAATAATAATATATAATAAGAATAATATAATTTCATAATAATAATGATACTACTACTACTCTCTAATGATAATAATAGTGATGATGATAATGATAGCGATAAAAATAAGAATACAAATTTATAATGATTATGATCATACAATTTTATAATGATAATGATCATACAATTTTATAAAGATAATGATAATAACATCAACAATAAGAATAGCGATATCGATAACGATACGGAACACGATAACTATGATGATAATGATTATAGTAATGATAATAGTGATAATGATAATAATAGTAATGATAATAGTGATAATGATAATGATAGTAATGAGAATAATAATAACACTCACTGTCACAATCATAATAATACAAAACTAAAATAATAATACCAATAATAATCATAATAATAATTATTATAATTATAAAGAAAATGAATAAATATCAATAATAATAATAATAATAATAATAATAATGATAATAATAATAATAATAACAATAATAATAATAATAATATTAATAATAATAATAATAATAATAATAATAATAATAATAATAATAATAATAATAATAATAATGATATTGATAAACATCAATAATAATGATAATGATATCAGCAATTAATGGTAAAATGCTTGCAAGAGATCAAATGACAACATACAGGAAGACAAATGCGCCGTTCATGAAAATGTCTATTGGGTTCACTACTTAAGTACGCGGAAGGCAATAAAAGTAAATCTAAATTATCATATGAATCTTTAATGCTTGTAAACATACATAAGTACTGGTTGTTTGTATTAATAATCATTTATGCATTAAGACTAATTTTTAAATGAATGTTGAAGAAGTACAGTTTAAAAGAACGATCTTGTCAATTTAGATTATTTGTTAAGTAAGGATATATATCCTACCGTGGTCTATTACAGTTTTGATGTCATCATTATCCATTTATTTTCATAATCTTGTCCATGTTCACCATTATAGCTATGGTTAATAGGTTAATGATGATATTTGTTATTACTGTGATTTTAATCTGTATCATTACTATAATCGCTATTATTACCTCCGTCTATGAGGTTTTCGATCGCGTCGGTGGTTGGTTGGTTGGTTAGCAGGATAACTCAAAAAAGTTATAAATAGATTTCTCTGATAATTTGACCGGAGGTGTGTCTTACCCCCTCTTAGATTCGATAAAATTTGGTGGCGACACGGATATTATTTAATCGATGGTTAAGAGGATAATTCAAAAAGTCATAAACAGATATATAAACACACACACACACACACACACACACAAACCTTACCAGAGGTGTGTCTTTCCCTACTTTAGATCTCTTCAAATTTTCGTGATCCGGATCCAGGAATCTTTTAAGTGATTGCACCATTGCCCCTATTGCCTTGTCTCCGCCAATTTTATGTTTACGAACGTCACCTCTGTACGCGAGAAAGGTGATTTTAATGCAATTCCATAAGTGTGAATGTCTTTTTTACATCAACAACCTTATTATCTTGGCGGAGGTATGCGCTTTCTGAGTACTATTACTACCAACACCGTCTCATTTTCTTCAGAATATATCTTAGCAACAGCAGCAGTAGCATCCTCAATCATGATCAGCTATCACCATCATCACCATCGGCATCACCATAATCATCCCCACATCATCACATTATCTTCACCCTCATCACCACCATCATTATCCTCATAATTACCACCTTCATCCTCTTCGTTCTTTCCACTTGGAAGTACACGAGCAGCAGAATTTATTCGTGAATTCCCTCGCCCTGAAAGAAAATATTTTTAAAAATCATAAATGAAAGGAGGAAAGGAGAGATATTACCGACTCGCAAAGCAAGCCATGATTCAAAAAGCACTCCTCACTCATTTGTAGAAGGGGGGGGGGGGAGCAGCAGGAGGAAGAGGAGGAGGAGGAGGAGGGGGAAGAGTAAATCCTCTTATCCTACAAAACGGAGAAGGAGCAAGAGAGGGGGAGAGGGGGAGAAGGGAGAAGGGAGAAGAGGAAGGGGAGAGAAACCCCCCTCTTGCATACACGTATACAGCCTGGCGGAGGTAGCCACCACCCTCAACGAGAAGTAAAGAGGATAGGCTTACACGCAAAGCCTCCGCTCTCCCCGGCCGGCGAAGGAATGGAGCCTCCTACAAATTAAAAGGGAACCCGCCAATGACCTGGCTATTAAAGAGAAAATCTCCCCCGTCTTATTGAGGGCCTGGAAAAGGTGCGCTCTTTATTTTTACGTTGGAAATGGTAGGATTATTTTTTTCTTCTTTTTTATTTCATTTTAAGGTGTGATGTATGGGTTGCCCTTATGGGTATTATACTTTTTCCCCTCAATTTTAGGGATGTTCTTTGGTATTTGATCCTTACTTTTCCCCTTCTTATTTCTATTTTTTTCAATTTACTTTATTTCCCCCTTTTTTATCCCAATATATTCCAAAAAATACTCTCCTAAAGAGAATCATCCCTATTTATTACAAATTGCCGTTTCTGAAGCATAACGCCTTTCCGTGCAATCCGTCTTTAACGCATCTCCTTCTCCCCCCCTTTCCGTTTTTTTCTTTCTTATTCTTACTCTCTCTCTCTGTTGTCGGGGTCTTGTGGCACCTTCGCCTTTGTGTCTCAAGTATGTCGTCTTTAGTGTGGTTTCTCGGAGACTACATCAGGGAAGAAGGAATGCGACTTTAGGGCGATGGTAGATTGGAAGCCACAGGCCGTCCCTTCGCCTGCAGGTCGTTGCTTCCTGATTGTATGTTATATGCATGCACGGCGTCCGATCCGGATTTTGCTGCTGCTGTTGTTGCTTTGTTGTTTTGAGCCGTATACATACATACGTACACATATACATACATACATACGTACCATACATACATATAAATATATACATATGTATGTATGTGCATACATACATACACACACACATACAAATATATATATATATATATATATATATATATATATATATATATATATATATATATATATATATATGTATATGTATATATATATATATATATATATATGCATATATGAAGTATATATATATATATATATATATATATATATATACATATATATATGTATATATATATATATATATATATATATATATATATATATATATATATATATATATATATATATATATATATATATATATATATATGTATACATTGAGGGAAAAGACTGAGAGAGATACATATACAGATAGATAGATAGATAGATAGATAGATAGATAGATAGATAAATAGATAGATAGATAGAGAGAGAGAGGGACAGAGACAGAGACAGAAAATAAAAGACAGATAAGAAAGAAACAAAAGAATTTGTCCTAGAACGTAATTAAGGATGTAATCTGCCCATTTGCCCATAGCTCGCATCAATCGGGAAAAGCCACAGCCACATCAATCACCATCATGATAGACAACCACTCGTTACCTCGGCCAAACTTAGCAATCAAACTCAATCCACTCATTAATCATCATCCTAATTACCACTCCTCCCCCCCCATTACTCCCTCCTACCCCCCCCCCCTCTCCTCTCCCTCCACCCCCCTAGAAGAGAGAAAAAAAAATCCATGAATCAAACATTTACCAGCAATTAATCACGAACCCGGAAATCGAAGCACGGACAAACAGACGTAAAGACCTCGAGAAGGAAGAGAGCTTGTTGACACTTAAATTAGGAACGGCGGCGGAGCTTCTGTTGACTCCTGTTGTCGAGCGTTCATGACCTCATGACCATAGAACCTTTAAGCTCTTACTGTTAACGGAAGGTCAACATAGCGAGTCGAGTTGTGAGTAGAGAGCTATGTTGCGTAAGAATGGGCGTCCGTGTGGTAATGGGTGTGGAGAGGAGGTTAATGGGTAGCAATGTAGTGCTGTGCATATATGACTCCCTTCATATGCAAAGATAGAGAGAAAGAAAGAAAAAATGAGAGTGAGGGAGAATCGTAGTTAGAGAGAGAAAGGGATAAAAGGGGAGAGGAAGTGAGTGAGAGAGAGAGAGAAAGAGAGAGAGAAAGAGAGAGAGAGAGACAGAGAGAGAGAGAGAGAGAGAGAGAGAGAGAGAGAGAGAGAGAGAGAGAGAGAGAGAGAGAAAGAGATTGTGGAGAGCCGACAGAAAGTTTGTTTCAGAGAAAGAGAGAGAGAGAGAGAGAGAGAGAGAGAGAGAGAGAGAGAGAGAGAGAGAGAGAGAGAGAGAGAGAGAGAGAGAGAGAGAGAGTCATTGTGGTGACGACAGTGTTTGTTTGTCTAAGGGGGGGGGGGGTTCTTTGCGTATAGGGAGGGCTACTGAAGAGAGGGGGGGGGGGAGTGATCACTAATGCCTGTGTATCCGTGTTAAGTAGAGAGGTCTCTTATCTGCCCCTAGATACGAATAGGTAAGAATGACTGATGCAATCGTAAATACATCATTAATACATAAAAAGCAAACAGATAGATAGATAGATAGATAGATAGAGAGAGAGAGAGAGAGGAGATAGATAGATAGCTAGAGAGAAAGCGAGAGAGTGGGACAGATAGAAACAGAGATGAAACCAGAGACAGAGACAGAAAATTAGACAGAGACAGACAATTAGACAGACAATTACTCAAAGCTCCAGAGACAGAGAGCCAAATAACCAAACAAAGAGACCGAGAGAAACAGCAAGAACAAACATACGAACACAAAGAGACAGAGAGAAACAGTAACAACAAACAAACGGACACAAAGAGAAAACGTATCCACACGCCAACGTAACCCGTAAGCATACGCGTCCGTGAGCCCGAGCGAATGACGGATTGCCTTCGTATGGCTTGGCGTGTGGTATGGCTGAGCATTCATCAATATGCTGAAGGGAGACGGTAATAATCGACGCCCAGATCTGCGGCCATCCCCTGGGGGCGAGCCTTGTTACTCTGCTAATGACTGGAGGCTTTGGCGCCCCCCGCTCCCTGCCTCCTCTTTTGCTCCTAATTTATTTCCTAAATCTGGAAGCCCTCTTCGGGGGAGGTGGGTCTTACTCTTAAGACTTGCTTCGTTTTCTTTTTTTTTCTTTGATTTTTGAGGAGATTTTTTTTCTTTTGAGGGAGAGTGTATTATGGGTTTGGATTTAGCTATCTTTCTCCTTTTTTCTTCTTTGTTCCATTAGTTTCTTATATCCTTATTTACTTTTTTCGTTCTCTATACCTCTCTCTCTCTCTCTCTTTCTCTCTCTCTCTCTCTCTCTCTCTCTCTCTCTCTCTCTCTCTCTCTCTCTCTCTCTCTCTCTCTCTCTCTAGTTTCTCTCGCTCTTTGCCTCATTCTCTCCCCCTCTCTCTCTCTCTCTCTCTCTCTCTCTCTCTCTCTCTCTCGCTCTTTGTCTCTATCTCTCTCTCCCCCCCTCTCTCCCCCTCTCTCTCTCTCTCTCTCTCTCTCTCTCTCTCTCTCTCTCTCTCTCTCTCTCTCTCTCTCTCTCTCTCTCTCTTACTCTCTCTCTCTCTCTCTCTCTCTCCTCTCTCTCGCTCTGATACGAGGATATTCTTAAAAATACACTTAAGATGTCAGAGATGAAGAGCCAAATGCAACATGTCCAAAAAGCTTCGTTGCATTTCTCATAATCATCACTCACTTGTCAATTACCTAATAATCCTGATGACCAACCTGTCAACCTGCCGTCAATCATCACCAACCTGTCATGTGTATTTCAGCCCTTATGAAAAAAAAAATCTTATTTCCCTATTTTTCC
>NC_091566.1:23877942-23880442 GCF_042767895.1 Penaeus vannamei | reverse complement strand
GACACGATCCAGAGTGAGCTGTAGATATTCACGAAGGAAAGAAAAAAAAATACTAAAAGAATAAAAATGCGGACGATCATGGTGATAGAGAGATTAAAGAACAAAAAAATGGGTAGGCCTATTTTGATAGACGATATACAACATTACTGAGAAGAGTATTAGTGGTTTACTTGCTTGGGTTTGGTATGTGTGATTTAAGCTGTATCATATGATAGATGATGGTAATGATTAGGATGATGATAATAATAATAATAATAGTAATAATAATGATAATAACAATAATAATAATAATAGTAATAATAATAATAATAATAATTATTATTATTATTATAATAATAATAATGATAATAATGATAATAATAATAATAATAATAATAATAATAATAAGGGTAATAATAGTAGTAGTGATAATAATGATAATAATAATGATGATAATAATGATAATGATAATAATTGTGATACTACTACTACTAATAATAATAATAATAATAATAATGCTAATAATGATAATAATGATAATAATGATAACAGCAATAATGACAATTATGATAATGATAACAGCAATAAAGACAATTATGATAATGATAATGACACTAATGATAATCATTAGACCGTCGTTAGTGGCCTTAGTGATAATGATGATCATGGTAATAACAACAACAACAATAATGATGATAATAATGTAATAATGATGATAATGATAATAATAACAATAATGGTAATACTAATACTATAGCTAGTAACAATGATGATAACAATGAAAATGATAACAATAATAACGATGCTAATAATAAGAGTAATGATAATGATAATATAATAATAATGATAGTGATTATAGCAGTAGTGATAATGATAATGATAATTATGAAAATATTGGTAATAATAACGAAATAGTAGTATTAATAATGATGATAGTAATAGAATGATAATAATGGTAAGATGATTAATAATAATAATAAACACAATTATGATAATAATAATTGTACAAATGATAACAATAATAATGACAATAATACTAATGATGAAAATAATGACAATGATGACAATGAAGTCAATGCTAATTATAATAATGACAATAATATTAATGATGATGAATACAATGCTAATGATAATGCTAATGATAATAATAATAATCATTATAATGATAATGATAATAATAATAATAATGATGATAATGATAATAATAATGATAATGATAACGATAATGATAATAATAATAATAATAATAATAATAATAATAATAATAATAATAATAACAATAATAAAATAATAATAATAATAATAATAATAATAATAATAATAATAATGATAATAATAATAATAATAATGATAATAATAATAATAATAATAATAATAATAATAATAATGATAATAATGATAATGATAATGATAATGATGATTATAATAATAACAATAATAATAATAATAGTAATGATAATGATAATAATAATAATAATAATAATGATAATAATAATAATAATAATAATAATAATAATAATAATAATAATAATAATAATAATAATAATAATAATAATAATAATAATAATGATAATAATGATAACAATGTTAATAATAGCAATAATGATAATAATGATAATATGAATAAGAATAAGAATAAGAAAAAAATAAGAATAAGAATAATAACACTGATAATAATAACAATAATAATAGTAACAATCATGATAACAATAATGATAATAATAATGACAAAAACGATAATAATAACAACAATATTAACAGATATAAAAGAAAAGAAGAAGAAAGAAAAAGAAGAAAAGAAAAAGACACTCATAATAATAAAGGAACATCCTCCAGCGACAAACCACGTTACAACCCGCATCGCAACGCATCCACAACCCGACCCAAATTTCCCCAAGAATAGATTACACCTCCTTTCACCGAATCAATAAGGCCCTGTGCTAATCTCCGCGGTGATAGCACGGGCCACGCCTGACCTAGAGCCTGGCACTGTACGTGACAGTCGGCGGCACCAGTGGCCCTCTTGATCCGTCTCTGAGAACCCGCAACTGACGAGAGGAGAAGGGGTAGGAGGGGGTGGGGTGGAGGGGGGGGGGAATGGGGAGAAAGAGAGGAAGGAGGGGGAAAGAGGGGAAGGGGGGGGGAAGAGGGGGAAGGGGGGGAGGAATGGGGAGAAAGAGAGGGAAGGAGGAGAAAGAGGGGGTAAGGGGGGGAAATGGAGGAAGGGGGGAGAAAGAGAGGAAGGGGGAGAAAGAGGGGAAGGGGGGGGAAATGGAGGAATGGGGAGAAAAGATGGGAAGGGGGAGAAAGAGGGGAAGGGGGAGAAAGAGAGGAAGGGGAGGAAAGAGGGGAAGAAGGGGGGGAAATGGAGGGAAGGGGGAGAAAGAGAGGTAGAGGAAGAAAGAGAGGAAGGGGAAGAAAGAGGGGGAAGGGGGAGAAAGAGAGGAAGGGGGAGAAAGAGAGAGAGAAGAATAGGAAAGAGGGAAGGGGGAAAGTGATGAGAGAGATTCGGGGAAGGAGA
>NC_091566.1:23862942-23867942 GCF_042767895.1 Penaeus vannamei | reverse complement strand
TTTTATTTTCGGTTTATTTATCTGTATTTTTATTCACTCACATATTTGCCTGTTTATTCATTTATTCGTTTATCTCTTTTGCACATTCACTGAAACGGGGATTTATCATTTCTCATTGATTTATTCTCTTCTTTTCCCATCTTCGTCATTTCTCATTCTATCACTGTTATGTTCGTTTCTCGCTCCTTCTTTGCGTCTCTTCTCCCGCATCTCTTTAGCCTCCTTTCTTCCCTTTGTTGCGACTCTCAGCTTCCATTATGCCTCGCCAATCCTTCTTCATCCTTTCCATAGGGATATATTCCTCTGACTCAAATATTCTTTCCCCTGTAACTACCTCTAATCCTACTCTCTTACGTCTCTATCCTACTCCATCCCCTCCCCCCCCCTACCACTCTTACTCAGTGTACGGTACCAAAGCCCACACTCTCTTGTTTTTTTTTTTTTTACTTGTATTCTATTTTTGTTCATTTATTATTTTTTAAGGGGGTGGGTAGGTCTTTCGTTTTTTTATATTTTTTTTATTATTATTCTCTCTTACTAAGTCCATTGCCAGAAACATTAAGATCTCCCGCATATAACTATTATAGAGAGAGGTTTGTCTCTTTTCTTCTCCTCTTTAGCCCCCTCTTATCTCCTTTTCTTTCTTCTTCTTCTTCTTTTTCTCCCTATCTTGTCTTTTTCTTTACTTCTTGACATGGTGCGTGGAGGGAGGGTGGGAGTAGAGACAGGGAGGGGGAGGACAGGGGGATAGGGAGGATGAACGAGGTTTGAACCTTCGCTCTCGGACTCTCCTGCACTCTCGGCCTCTGTGGAGTGGCGGCGAAAGACGAAGCGATTCGCCGAAAGGAAGCCTGTGAATTTTGCACAAATAGATGTAACTTTTCTTGGGTCTTTGGAAAAACAAATTTTATTTAGATTTCTGGTGTTTACCTGTGTGTGTTTGTGCGCACACACAAATATATATATATATATATATATATATATATATATATATATATATATATATATATATATATATATATATATAAATATATATATATATATATATATATATATATATATATATATATATAAATATATATATATATATATATATATATATATATATATATATATATATATATATATATATATATATATATATATATATATATATATATATATATATATGCAAACACACACATACACACACACACGCGCGCACACACACGCATACATAACACACATACACACACACACACACACACACACACACACACACGCACGCACACACACACACACACACACACACACACGCACACACACACGCACACACACACACACACACACCTATATATGTATATATATATATATATATATATATATATATATATATATATATATATATATATATATATATATATATATATATATATATATATACATATATATATATATATATATATATATATATATATATATATATATATATACATATATATATATATATACATATATATGTGTTTGTGTGCCTTTGTCTGTGGGTCTGTCTGTTAGTCTGTCTGTCTACTTATCTATTTCATGCATATCCCTTCTCTCCCTTCCAATTATTCCAATTATTCACTTATCTCCTCCTGCTTCCAAATCAGGTTCACTTAATCAGGTTCTGCCTCGCCTGCCATAATGAAACAGGGCCATGAGAAGAAACTATTGCTAGGTGTCGCTCGCTCATGTAGCTTTAAGTTGTGGATTAATCTTTCTCTCTTGTTCTCATTCTTTCTATTTTTCTTTCGTTCTTTCTTATTTTCTTTTCTTCTGTCTTTTTCTCGTTGGCTGCCTGCCTTTCTAATTCTTTTATATATGTTTTTTTTTTTTCTATTATTTCTCTTTGTCTATCTCCGTCTTTGTGGATGACTGTGTCTGGGTGCCTGTCCACCTGTCTGCCTCTTCCACCCCCCTACCTCCACCTCCACCTCCACCTCTCTCTCTCTCTCTCTCTCTCTCTCTCTCTCTCTCTCTCTCTCTCTCTCTCTCTCTCTCTCTCTCTCTCTCTCTCTCTCTCTCTCTCTCTCTCTCTCTCTCTCTCTCTCCCTCCCTCCCTCCCTCCCTCTCTCTCTCTCTCCCTCCCTCTCTATCTCTCTCTCTCTCTCCTTTACTTCCCTCTCTATTCATTCAATTATCTGTATTTCATCAGCACGTTGAAAAGAGCAGATTAAAGTATTTGAAATAGTCACTCCACTAGTATAATCCACCGACGCACTTGCCTAGGGGCTCAGTGAAATGTAATTTGATGTTTCAAATGCAGATTGGTTATGACAACCAGCGCATGCATCTGTCACTATATTTAAGCGTGATGAAAGCGAATATGTATACATTTTTATGCGTGTGTGTGCGCGCTGCGGTTTGATAGTGGCGGTGGCGGCTGGAGGATAAAAGTTGATCACCAGAACCGCAGATATAATGGTGAGTAATAGTGGGAAAAAACACCACTTTCATGTGCCTCACTATTCAGCTGTAATGGAGCAGCGGGAGATAAAATCGCAGGATAATTATTTGTAATACAAACCTGGAATCGCCTGGACTTCGTTATATTCAACCACCGTATTCAATTTCGTGCTTAACATAATGTTTTTTTTAGCATATGTAGTGTATGGGAGATGATTACGTAAAGTATAACGATGCTATTTGGATAATTAAATGCCGTGTGTAAATCGCAGTATTTTGTCATAATACACACACAGACATGTATGTACGTACTCATATATATATATATATATATATATATATATATATATATATATATATATATATATATATATATATATATATATATATATATATATATATATATATATATATATATATATATATATATATATATATATATATGTATATATATATATATATATATATATATATATATATATATATATATATATATATATATATATATATATATATATATATATATATAAATATATATATATATATATATATATATATATATATATATATATATATATATATTTACATATTATATTATTATATATATATATATATATATTATATATATATATATATACATATATATATATATATATATATATATATATATATATATATATATATATATATATATATATATATATATATATATATATATATATATATATATATATATATATATATATATATATATATATATATATATATATATATATATATATATATATATACATATATATATATATATATATCTATTTATATATGTTTATATGTTAATACATACAAACATATATATATATATATATATATATATATATATATATATATATATATATATATATATATATATATATATATATATATATATATATATATATATATATATACATATATATATATATATATATATATATATATATATATATATATATATATATATATATATATATATATATATATATATATATATATATATATATATATATATATATATGTGTGTGTGTGTGTGTGTGTGTGTGTGTGTGTGTGTGTGTGTGTGTGTGTGTGTGTGTGTGTGCATGTAGACATGTGTGTACGTATCCATGTATGTGTATGGGTGACTACTCTCTATCTATGTAAATAAATGCATTGATAAACAAAAATATACAGATATTGACATACTTACACATATGTATGTATACACACACACACTCGTTTCCACCTGTACATACACAGGCCCACAAGAGAACAGTCCCGGCCTCGTGTGTGGTGGTGGATCTTGGCTTAAGTACAACGTGAATTTCCCTTAATGAGGCTAAGCAAACATCCTCGGTACACCACTGTGGCAGCGTTGATGTGGCCCGCTCTGCCGCCCCTGTCCCCTGCTACCCTCGCCTGGCCTCGTGGGTGCGCTAGCTTCGTGTAATTGCAGCTGCGTGTATGTTTGTTTGTTTGATTGTGTTTGTGCTTGTGTCTATGCCTGTGCTTGTTTGTGCGTCTGTGCTTGTGTTTGTTCGTGTGTCTGTGCTTGTGTTTGTTTGTTTGTGCTTGTTTGTTTGTGTGTGTGTGTTTGTGTCTGTTTGCGTGTATGTGTCTGTGTATGTTTGTATGTAAGGCCTCTTGTTCTTCCCAAAATTTACTATGCAATAATTTTTTCTCTGTTGGTGCATTGGAGTTCCTTGCTGTAATAGACATATCCAATGTACCTTCTTAAACATCACGTGAGTTGCTCAGACGTTTGGAGAGGATAGGGGCTCAGACAAGAAATGTTCCTGTACATGAGCACGTTTTAATATCTTGGTAAAATATGCTAAAAGCCCATATGGATTCAAGGAAGGCTAATGTGTACATATGCTTGTGAATGCATGTTCAGATTTCGTGCAACCGAATAAGATCATTTCCAAGTCCTTGAATGTACACCCACAAAGGAGAGAAATGATAAGTATACCCAGATAAAAGGAATTTGAGCTTTTCATAGAAAACGTGTCTTTTTCACGAGTCTAAAAAAAGATATTCAGCGAACTCACTGAAGTCTTAAGAAGCCAACTGAAGGATACGTGGCACTACAAGATCTGAAAGAAGCCCGAGAGAGAGCACCTTAGACCCTTCGCATCTTAAGACCTTTTAGAAGTCTTTTGTCCTGAGCCTCCTTACATGTCATTACGATGCAGATCAGGTCTTCGCCATTCGGGAATTAGAGCAGTCTTTCATCGCTAATTAACCTTCCACCCTCTTCCCTATCCCGTTCCCATCCCTTACCCAACACCTCCTTCCATCCCTTCCGCTCCCCCTATTTACTTATGGACACCCCCTCCACCCCCTCCCTTCCGTCCCCTATTTCCCCTTTTCACCCCCCCCCCCCCCCCACCGTTCTCTACCTTCCTCTTCCTCTTCACTGCCCTTTATTCCCATCCTCACCCCTACCGTTCCCCCTCCCCCTCCCTACCGTCCCGTATCCCCAAACTTCCCCCTCTTCTCCTCCCCCTCCCCCTCTCCCTCCCCCTCCTCTCCTGCGTGCCCTATCATCGCTCAGTTGG
>NC_091566.1:23840442-23845442 GCF_042767895.1 Penaeus vannamei | reverse complement strand
ATATAGATAGATGGAGAGAGGAAAAAAAATAGATAGATAGATAGATAGCGAGAGAGAGAGACAGAGAGACAGGCAGACAGGCATACACAGATACAGATATGAAAGTGGGAATAAACAGAGGAAAAGAGGGAGAGAAGAAAGGTGGGAAATAGGAAATATTTCTTTATTCATCTTTCATTTCCTGAATAGCCGAAACCAAGAGGAATGACCTGAAAAAAAAAAAACAGTAATTCAACCACACTGAGGAATGGAGAAAAGGCTACTAAGCAATGTTGCACTTCGGAGAATCTCTTGTTTGATGATTAACCATTTACTCCCCTCCTGGCGCGATCCCTCAAAGCATTGACCGCTGTTCTACTCCCTGGCCCACTCAGGCTACTACTTCAGTCTTATCCTCCCCCCTTAAACAACGTTCCACACTTATCCTCTTCCTTAAGCACTGCTCCACCCTTATCTTCCCCTTAAACACTGCTCTACTCTCTGACCCCAACTTCCCCCTCCTAATGACAACTATTTTTACTTCCCTCGCCCCCTTGGCTATCGCTCCCCCCTTCCCCCTTAAGGATTGCAATGCCCCCTTTATTTCACTAGAGTACTGCGCAATCCACTACTCGTCTTTAAGCCACTGCTTTCTCTCTTCCTCCGTCGTTACTCCTTTCCCTTTCCCCTTTACCTCTAGACCACTCCACAGTTTTTGTCATCCTTTCCTTCTTTGTCCTCTCATTCCCCTTCCCCCTCCCCCTACCCTTCCTCCAAGACTATAGCCCTGTTCCTTTCCCAAGCCTCCTGTCATGCCTCTAACAAGGTCTTCCTGGTGTATCTTTCCCTTTTCTGTCTTCGTCTTCTTAACCCATTCCCATTCGCAACCCCCTCCCACTCTTTCCCTTGTACTTCTTCCATCCTTTCTCCACCTCTCTTCATCGTTCCCCTTTCTCCCATCCCCCTACCTCCTCCTCCATCCCCATCTACTTGCTCCCCTTCACCCCCTCCCCTTTCTTCTCCCTCTACCTCCTTCCTACCCCCTCCCTCTACGTCCTCCTCTCCCTTTCCACCCTCCCTCTACCTACTTCCCATTACCCTCCCTCTATTCCCTTCCCCCTCTACCCCTCCCCCTTTTTCCAATCTACCTCCTCCCTCTACCTACTTCCCATTACCCACTCCCTCTATTCCCTTCCCCCTTACACCCCTCCCCCTACTTTCTTCCAATCTACCTCCTCCCTCTACCTACTTCCCATTACCCACTCACTCTATTCCTTCCCCTTACACCCCTTCTCCGTACTTCCTTCCAATCTACCTCCTCCCTCTTTCCTCCCTCTACCTACTTCCCATTACCCCCTCCCCCTACTTCCTTCCCCTCCCTCTTTCCCCCCTTCTCCCCCCGCCCTGACCGCGTAGATAGACCCCGTCACGCAGGGGGTCCCAGGCTAAGTCGATGCTCACATAACGGCTTCATCTGAAAGTGAAAATGGATGTAATTTTTCCCAACTGCCTCGTTCGTTCTTCTCTCTCTGCTCTTTCCACATTTTCTTTGTCCGTTTTCTTCGCTTTTTCTTCCCGTTTGCTCTTTCTTATTGTCTTTTCTCCTTTTTTTATTATTTTTTCTTTCTCTCTATCGCGCGCACTCTCTCTCTTTCGTTCTTCTCTTTCTCTCTCTATCTATCTATCTATCTCTCTCTCTCTCTTAATCCTCTCCCTCTCTCTATGAATGTATCTTTCTCTCTCTCTCACTCACTCTTGCTCTTTATCTCTCTCTCTTTCTCTCGCCCACTCTCTCTTTCTCTTTTTCTCTCTCTAAGAATGTATATCCATCTAACTCTCACTCGCTCCCTTTCCTTCTCTCCCCCCCCCCTGTCTAATCTTCTCTTTCTCTCTTCCTTCGTCCATTTCGTCCCATCTCCTTCCCAATTTCTTTGTACTGTGAGTCGCAGCGTGGTCACTCTTTTCAGGTCTTCCGACACCAATACTGCAAACAGAAGCTCATATTCTGCTGTCTCCAATTACTAGCCTTCTCCGCTGCTTCCTTTTCTCCTTCTGTCTGTCTGTATGTATGTCTCTCGCTCTTGCTGTCTCTCTGTCTGTCTGTCTGTCTCTCTGTCTGTCTGTCTGTCTGTCTGTCTGTCTCTCTATCTCTCTCTCTCTCTCTCTCTCTCTCTCTCTCTCTCTCTCTCTCTCTCTCTCTTTCTCTTTTTCTCTCTCTCACTCTCTCTCTCTCTATCTATCAATCTACCTATCTATCTATCTCTTTCTGTCTCTCTTTTTCGATCGCTCTCCTATCGACCTACATTTTCTTTTTATTGTTTTTTTCTTTTTATCTTGCTCGCTTCTGTTCGTCACTCTCGTTATGAGGCTTTTTCTGCTTTCTTATTCTTTCCTTATTACCCCCGTGTCCCTCTCTCTCTTTCTTTCTATTTCTATACCTATCTCTCTCTCTCTCTCTCTCTCTTTGACTTGAGAGAGAGAGAGGGGGGTGGGGGGTTGAAGGATGGAGGACTGCAAGAAGGATGATGGAAGGCTAGGGTATCCCTCTATCCTTCCTTCCCTTCCTCCCTCCTTTCTTTACCCTTCCCTCCCCTCACCTCCCTACCTTTCCCTCCCTCCCTCCTTCCCCTTCCTTCTTCTCTTCTCTCCCTCCCTTCCTCCCTGCCTACCTCCCTCCATCCTTTCTCCCTCCCTCCCTTCCCTACCCTCGCCTCGCCTCCCTCCCTACCCTCCCTCCCTTCCCTTCCCTTCCTCCCTCACCTCCCTCCTTCCCTCCCTCCCTCCCCTCACCTCCCTTCCCTCCCTTCCCTACACTCACCTCCTTCCCTCCCTCCCCCTCCCTCACCTCCCTACCTTCCCTACCCTTCCCTTCCCTTCACTCCCTCACTTCCCTACCCTTCCCTCCCTCCCTTCCCTCCTTCACCACCCTTCCCTCCCTCCCTCCTTCCCTCCCATCCCTACCCTTCCCTTCCCTCCCCCCCTTCCCTCACCTCCCTTCCCTCCCCTTCCCTCCCTTCCCTACCTCCCCTCCCCTCACCTCCCTTCCCTCCATCTCTTCCCTCCTTCCTTCCCTCCCTCCCTACCCTTCCCTCCCTCTCTTCCCTCCCTTCCTTCCCTCCCTCCCTCCTTCTCCGGTCGTCCCAGCGAACAAACATCATTAGCCTCTTCTCTTTTTATCTCAGCGAGTAGGTTCCAGGAGGCCGTCGGGAGGTCTTCCTTTATGTCGAAGGTTTTGCACGGAGAGTGTGCTTCTGGGAGGGAGAGTCCCGTCCTGTGTCACCCTAATGATGTGGCACTCATCCTCTTTGCCGTTCCTGGGTGGGTGAGGGATGGGGAGGGTGGGTAGGGGTGAGGGAAGGGGTGGGTGGGTAGGGGTGAGGGAAGGGGTGGGTGGGTAGGGGTGAGGAAAGGGGTGGGTGGGAGGTGAGGAAGGGAGGTAGGGGTGAGGGAAGGGGTGGGTGGGTAGGGGGTGAGTGGGAGGTAGGGGTGAGGGAAAGGTGGGTGGAGGAGGGGTGAGGGAAGGGGTGGGTGGGAGGGTAGGGGTGAGGAAGTGAGGGATGGAGGTGGGAGGTAGGGGTGAGGGATGGGGTGGGTGGGAGGTAGGGGTGAGGAGATGGGGTGGGTGGGAGGTAGGGGTGAGGGAAGGGATGGGTGGGAGGTAGGGTGAAGGAAGGGGGGTGGGTGGTAGGGGGTGAGGGATGGGGTGGGTGGAGGTAGGGGTGAGGGATGGGGTGGGTGGGAGGTAGGGGTGAGGGATGGGGTGGGTGGGAGGTAGGGATGAGGGAAGGGGTGGGTGGGTAGGGAGTGGGATGGGGTGGGTGGGTAGGGGTGAGGTAAGTGGTGGGTGGGAGTTAGGGGGAGGGATGGGGTGGGTGGGGAGGTAGGGGTGAGGGAAGGAGTGGGTGGGAGTTAGGGGTGAGGGAAGGGGTGGGTGGGCAAGGGTGAGGAAAGGGGTGGGTGGAAGGTAGGGGTGAGGGAAGGGGTGGGTGGGAGGTAGGGGTGAGGGAAGGGATGGGTGGGAGGTAGGGGTGAGGGAAGGGGTAGGTGGGAAGTATGGGAGGGGAAGAGAGGTGATAGGTAGGGTATGGGGAGGGGAGAAGTGGGTGGGGGAGGGAAGGGAGATGTGGGTGGGTGAGCAGGGGTGAGGGAAGGGATGGGTGGGAGTTAGGGGATAGGGAGGGGTGGGTGTGAGGTAGGGGAGGAAAGGGGAGGTGAACGGGTATAAGGGAGTGAAGAGGAAAAGGGAAGAATGAGGCGAGGTGGGGAGTAGGGGAGGGAAAGGGGAGGAAAGGGAGAGGTGGATGTTCGAGGAGAGTAGGGAGGGGGAGAGGTGGGTAGGGGTAGAAGAGGGCAAATTAAAAGTGGATGGAGGGCAGCAGAGAGAAGGGAAGGAACGGGATAGGGAAAGGACAGGGAGAGATGCGTAAGTAGGGAGGGAGGGAAAAACTAGATGGCAGGTAATGGAGGGGAGGGAGTAGGTGATGGGTAGAGACAGAGAGCGGAGGGTAGGGGAGGGATGGAGAAGGAGTGGGAGGGTGGGAGGAAAAGGAAGAGGAAGAGAAAGGGGAGGGGGAGGAGGGGGATCAGAAGGAAGAGTAGAAAGGAGGGGAAGGGGCTAAGTAGAAGGAGAGGGAGGAAGAAGAGGAAGAGAAGGGGGGAGGGAGACCAGAAGGAGGAGGAAGGGCTGAAGAGGCGGAGGGGGAGGGGCCGCGGAGAAGGAGGAGAAGGAGCAGGAAGATGAGGAGGGAAGATGAGACAAGAAGGATCCTCACACCTGGATGGCCTAATGGTCTAATGGTCATAATGAACTTGGCATTTTTGTCCGCCTCAGGCCACTGTGCCAAGAGACAAAAAGGAAAAAAAAGGAAAAAAAGGAGGTAGATGAATGTGAAAGAGAAAAAGGACTCTTCGTCTTCTTATAATTGCTTCCTTTGTCTTTATTCTCTCTTTCTCTTTGTCCTCCCTTCCTTTATTTCTCTAACCTCAAACGTACAGTAGAAGTGAAACATATATAATATAGA
>NC_091566.1:23805442-23810442 GCF_042767895.1 Penaeus vannamei | reverse complement strand
TGAGGATTTAGTCGCGTTTGTACGCTGAGTAAATGTCGATGCATGTAGACAAATACACGGGCTCTCTCCCTCTCTCTCTTTGTTATTTTGTTCTCTCTCTTTCTCCCTTTTGCTCTCTTTTCCTCATTTCCTTCTCTCTCCATTTCTTTCTCTCTCCCTCCCTCCCTCCCTTTCTCTCTCTCTCTCTCTCTTACCCGTTCCATCCTTCGCTCTTATTTTTTTGTACACTATCATTTTCTACCTTTTCTCTCTCCTCTCTCTCTCCCTCTGGTAATAGGATTTATTATATAGCGCGGAAGCCCTATGAGAGATCCCATATCAGTGACACCAAATGAATAAGTAAAGGATAGATGATAACAAAGCATAATATAAGCTAATCATATTTGTTATTCACGCTGGGCGAAGTTTCATAATGGACGATCTTTATCGTGTTATCCATACAAGTCAACGAAGTTATCCTAGTAATGCTTATTCCAGCACCGTCGACACCATAGCGTAATATATTTTACACAGTCTGCTCTGTACACTGAGATTGAGGAAAACTTTAATATGAAGATTGGAGTCGACTAGTTCGGAAATTCAAGGACCCCTTTTATCCTGCATATACCCATATTACGTATATCGAAGACAATTAATATTTAAAATAACTAGGTTTTGGTTGTATTACGTTACCGTCTTGGCCTTCGTGTCTCCTTCGCTCCGTGGATGGTCAACAAACATCCTCAACTTGTATTCCGGCAGGATACAGAGATCCTAGCAAGATACAGCTTGGACTGGTTCCATATATGAGGATAAATCGACAGGAAGGTCTACAAGAGCCTCTATAATTCTGAAAGACAAAATTTCACAAGCGGCACCTGGCATCGCATTCTTCGGGGGAATTCGAATGCTTTTGGCGCCAAAATCTCGGGTGATATGAAACGTACGTCTTGACTGGCCGGTTGAAGTCTGACACGGCAAAGGATTGGTTGTATTCACACGATATATAACACCACTGTCCTAACTTTGCTGCGAATGGCATTTATGAAGTATCTCTGAATTTATACTGACTTTATACTCTGCTTGTTTTGTACTAAATGATAAGCTGTAACAGGACTTGAATGTAATTTCCTGATTTATTGTTTAAATTCACTCTTTTTATTCGTTTTCTATGACAATCAATACGAAACGCATCACAGATGTCAGAAGTAAAAATTCTTTGTCAGAATGGCTTCCCTTCACCCCTCCCTCCCCCCCTAGGCTCCATTCAAGAAATCGCCTCTTTTAGGACCCGAAGACTGACCCAGCCCACCGGAAGTCGACAAATGGACGGCCTCGCGCGCTAACTTTCGTCAAGCCAAACAGTAATTATCATAAAGGGAACGGAACATTCATCAAGTAACTCGATTAACATCAAACCTTCTCTTCCATTTTTAAATATTTTCTCCCCCGTTTTCTTCTTAGTCTTTTTTTTCGTTTTCTTTCTCCTCCCATTTTCTTTCTCTCAAGAAGCGTTCTTTTTTAGCGAGTGATTTTGGGTTTTAAACCAATTTTCGGACAAGTTAGGTGAGTTACTCGGCGTAAAAGATTATTAATATGTAAATGAACGTACTAGTTCCAGTATTCCCTTCCTCCCGGTGAAAAGATCAGCTGGTTTGCATGGTAAATTGGCTGCGTACTATGAATTAATTTCTACGCGCTTTAAAATCGTCTTTTTTTTCAAATAATAGATAATTTGGAATTAGATATCAATATTAAAAGAGGGTGCGCGCGCGCACACACACACACACACACACACACACACACACACACACACACACACACACACACACACACACACACACACACACACACACACCTACAAGCACAGACTCATGTATGTATGTATGTTCACAGGGAACGTAAATTCAAGTACATTTAGCTAGATCTAAGGATGAAAAAATTAATCATTTGAGATTACTTCGGCGCACAGAAATGTTTGTATTTGAATGTCTGCGCCAGTAAACATCCATGCACACACACACACACATATATATATGTGTGTGTGTGTGTGTGTGTGTGTGTGTGTGTGTGTGTGTGTGTGTGTGTCTGTATGTATGTATGCATATGTATGCATATATATATATATATATATATATATATATATATATATATATATGTATATATGTGTGTGTTTGTATGTATGCATATGTATGCACATATATTCATATATATATATATATATATATATATATATATATATATATATATATATATATATATATATATATATATATATATATATATATATATATATATATATATATATATATATATATATATATATATATATATGTATGTATGTATGTGTATATATATATAAACATAAATATAAATATATATATATATATATATATATAAATATATATGTATGTATATATATATATATATATATATATATATATATATATGTATATATATATATATATATATATATATATATATATATATATATATATATATGTATGTATGTATGTATGTATGTATGTGTGTATGTGTGTGTGTGTGTGTATGCCGTGTGTGTGCGTTTGCTGTGTCTGTCTGTGACCACGCGTGCGCACCAATAATGTTTATGTGAAGTGAATTTCCCACTCAGAGATGTTGGCATGTTGAGCACCCGCACCCCGCAGCGGGATCTTTCTGTATGCAGCGTGAACCCGCGGCGCTGCTCCAAAACACATCAAAATTTCGTGTTGGCGAAGCACCATAAAGTTACCTGGGAGACTAGCAGTAAACACCGAAGCCTCCACAATCTGCAAAACTTTTATGCCGAAGGAGGGAGCGAGCCACGACCCCGTTTGAAAGAGGTGAGGCTTGTCTGCGGGAATCACCGCTTGTTAGGAGAAATCACTGCTTGGCTGTAAGAGCGCTGTCGTGGGGGGAAGACACGAAGGCAAGACGGTGGTTCACCTCGAAGGGATTTGGACGATCCTAGATATCCACTTTTTGTGTATTTAAGGATTATTTCTTTATTTATTTTCTCATTTCTTTTAGGGATTCTCAACCTGTTACAGATTTAAAAGAAACCCGCAATAGATTCCGAATATTGAAACGTTTCTACAGGCAACCATAACCTGTAGGAAATAATCACTACGAAATAAGAGAGAATACATCAATTGCAAAATAAGTTACATGAAAACCCAAATGGTAGTTTGTAGAAATGGGCTCTAATCGCCTACAAAGAACCACAAGATTTTGGAATGCACTTGGCTGTGTACAAATAGAATCATCCACATTCATGCGAAGATGTACATTCCACAAACAACGCATTTGCAGTTTAAACGACAACCTCGCACGCACAGGAACAATGCCCATTTCATGCTCTCTTTCCCTTGTTGGTGTGATGGTGAAATAAAAGCATTCTTGTTACTTTGTTTATCGCGGCCGCCAGGCGATCATCAGGCGCACGGAAGTGACCTTAAAAAGACCATTACATTATTTATTGTTCTTCTCAAAATCACTTTATGGCTTCTATCAGGCTTGGCAGGCAACACCTTTCGGTCAGTGCCACCCCCTATTTCCCCAGCTCCCGCCCACCCTTTCCGAGGACTCTCTTGGTGGGCGTGAGGTCGGTGATGGCGCACGCCCTACATTCCTCGGAAGACGAGCGCAAGTCTCTTTTATCCCACAGGATTTTAGGTACACGTGCCTCGCGTCCCGAAAGAAGTTAGGCTCGGAGTATCCTGGGCGCCCGCAGGAATTGGGCCAAAACCCTCTCTTCTTTCGGCCGCCAATGTCCCGCTGCAACATTTTGGGCTTCGGTTCACGTGTTCTGCATTTGCGAGGTGTTTGGCCATTTGCGCCCGACAGTGTTCAGTTTCGCTGCGAACGTTTGCACCGAAGCCTGTCGATGGAACGTTTGCTTTCATTTTCACACCTGAGGAAGGAAAATCTCGAGGCGTTTATTAGTGGTGTTGCTTTTCTCTTGCAATCTGATTATGGGCGACACGTTTCGCGATGATTTTCTGTTCCGTGTTCTAAAATATCCGTTGATCATTTGGATGCATGCTATTAGGGAATATGTTCTTCGTTATTTTGTTTATGTTCTTATGTTGTTTTATTCATTGGTATTTCAGACTGCATGTTCATAGTGCACGCAGAATCACCCTTCGATCACTATCTACATATATATTTATTCAACAAATTTATCCATTTACATATTGATATAACACTCCGAAATTTAATAACTGTAGGACTACAACTTTAGTCCTCTTCGAACTGATACACATATTCACCTTATGTATAATGAAAAGCTGTGTATAAATAATGACGCTAGTTGTAAAACGCTATCAGTAATTGCAGCGATCATGTTGAATGGCTTTATGAATAATAACTCAATTTCTTTTTTTTTTTGGGGGGGGGGGGAGGGTAATCTAACATTTACATTGTTCTAGTGCTGGTACTGCTTACCTGTAGAGAGCATACTTTGGATCAACAAATTTCATTTCATGTGTCATTGATCTAATGCATGTAATACGAAATCCTCATATTTAAATGTGTATTAGTTGATTAGTACACGTATATGTATATATAGAGAGAAATATAAATAGGTAGAGGTAGACTGACAGAAAACAGAGACAAAAAGGAACAGACAAACAGATATAGACAGGGACAGACAAGTAGACAGAAACAGAGGGACAGAGAAACAGACAAGGAACGACCGATACTAAAACTTGAAGGAATGATGCTTTTCGTAATCACCAAATGTTCCGGCATGATTATCGTCCATATAAAATGATTACTATCGATAATTCATCCCCGGATTATATTTCAGCCTCCGCGCCTCGGGCATTGAGCTATCCACCCCCGATATTAGCCTGGACCCCGTTAGAGTGATTCCTAATGTATTCGTAGCCTCCCCGTGGACCGAGATCAAGATACGCGTAATGCCACACGCGCTAAATTGTTTTGCATGCATTGAGGGATAAGATCTCGCATTCTTTCGGTTGTAGACAATTGGAAAGAGAGATGGAGCAAGCGAT
>NC_091566.1:23790442-23792942 GCF_042767895.1 Penaeus vannamei | reverse complement strand
GGTTATGAATTGAATCATGAATAAGCGTGTTGATGGCGTCTAGGGAATCTGAGTCTTATCCTAGCTTCATAAAATTTTCATAATTGAATCAGAAACTGCGGAGAAGGAGGCAACTTCCATTAATCCCAGCTTGAAGGAATTAAAAGTTTTCCGATAAACTTTACACCTGAAGCCCAAGTTGGCAAGAAGTTGTATTTGAAAATAGAAAGGAAAAAATGGGGGCGAGAGAGAGAGAGAGAAAAAAAACGATGGGTTTATTGTTTTGAAAACTTTGTCGTGGAATGAGGATGACGAGGTGTACGAGGAAGCATATTCGAAGTCGACGTATCTTCCTCTTTTGTCCCTATTGGGGCATTTTCTTCCTCCTTCCTCTCCTTCTCTCTTGGGCGATTTCTTCCCATTCCCTCTTTTTTCGTCTTGGGGCATCTTCCTCCTCGCTCTTCTTCATTCTTGGGGCATCTCTTCCTCTGCCCATTCATTTTTCCCTTTGGAGTTTTTCTAATTTTCTATCTTGATTTTCTGGGGTCTTCTCTTTCATCTCCCCCCTCCTTTCCTCTTTCTGGTCCCCGCTACCTCCTCTTCGCAACACCCCTGACCCTTTTCTCTCCTTTATTTCCTTGAGGGTATCTCTTTTCTTCCCTCTTTTGAGCTTCCTCTTTCCTAATTCCTTCTTTATCCCCTTCTCTCTTCCTATCTTTTCCACTTAGGACCCCCCCCCCCCCCTTCCTTCTCTATGTCCTCCGGTTTCCCCTGCACTTCCACATCATTTGGGTATCCCCTTGCGAGTCCCCGCCCATGCCTCCCCTCCCCTCTGTCCCTCCTTATCTCATAAGGATACCCCCTCTACCCTCTCCTTCCCTTTCCCTCTTTGGAGTTTTTCTTCCCCGCCACACCCTTCCTCATTTCATTCGGGAGTCCCTTTCCCTCTCCCTTCATCTCCTCTTCGATGTCTCCTCTATTTTCTTCCCTACGTCTTATACTCTCTCACCTCCTCCCTCCTCTTTGCCTCTTTGGATCTTTCCGTCTCCCCCCTTCCCATCTCCCCACCACCTCCCCCCTTCCTATCTCCCCCCCCTTCCCCCCTCCCCATGTCCCTACCGCTTTCCCGCCTCTTCTCTAACTCTTAGCCATCTGAATAAGCGCATTTCCAGAACTTTCCTCATCACTCGCGTGTCCGAGGCCGTGAACTCTCGTATGACGACGTGTCCTCAGAGCCCAGGGCATGAATACCAGAAAATGCCTGTGCACGAGGCTACACTAGCCCCCGCCTCACCCCTTACCCCCTACCCCTCGATTGATCTTCATCTGCGTTGTTCTTGTCTTTTCGATCTTCCTTATCTCTCTATTCTTGTTTCCCCTATCTTGTTTTCATTATTCTTTATCTCTATTCTTTCTATCTGGATATGCTGGCTCTTTTACTCCGCTTACCACGCAGGTTTTGTTTTCCTTTTTTTTCTTTTCTGTCCTTAACTCCAAATTGTCTTTTGTAGATGTTGATATTTCTGACTGTTTTTTACTCTTTCCTGTGATGTTTTTTATGGCTCGATTTCTTCCTTTTACCTTTTTTGAAACTTTTCTTCGTCATTTTTTATTCATTATTTTGAAACTTTTCTTCGCCATTTTTTATTCATTCAACATTCTGCGGGTGGTCCGTTCTCTCATCTCTGGAACCTCTTTACTGCCTAGAACCTCGCCCATCGATCTACCTCTTGCAACCCACTCCCTCGTCAGACCTTTTCTCCCTCTTTCCCATCGAGCACTTTCCATCCTCTCCATCCAGCTTTCCCCTTCTCCTACTCCCGTCTTTTCCTTACTCCATCCAGCTTTTTCTCTAGCTTTTTCCCTCTGCTTTCCCTCTTAACCCCTTCCTCTCTTCTTCTTCTACCATGCAGCTTTTTCCCTTTCCCCTTCCCCCCCCCCCCTTCCCCTCTTTTTTCCTTATCAAGGGCTTTCCCCTTAACCCTCTTCCTCCACACAGCTTTCCCAAAAGGCCCTTCCTTCCTTTTCCTTATCAGTTCCTTCTCCCTTCCTCTTTTCCTCCACCCAGCATTTCCCCCCTTTTCTCTCTACCCTATCAAGGTCTTTCTCCTTTCTCTCTTCCTCCTTATCTCCCCCCCCCCTTTTACCCCCTTCTCCTCTGCGCGCCCTCCCCCCCCATCCCCAGATCTCGCTCCTCAGTCCTCCCTTCCTCCCACAGACACCGGCACCGGAATGGGTGAGGAAGTTCCTTTTGCTCAAAATTTCAATGGTCAATTACCTCCTTGGACGCCCAGGTTTGGAGAGGAAAAGGGAGAGTGGCTCGGGAAGGGGGAGGGGGGAAAGGAGGAGAAGAGAGAGAGAGAGGAGAGGGGGAAAGGAGGTGAAAGGAGAGAGAGAGAGGAGTGGGGGGAGGGGGGAGACGGGAGGCTACACAGCGTCACCAAGCCAGAGGGACCGTCACTGAACTCTCCTCTGTAGAATGAAAAAGAAAAAGAAAAAGAAGAAAGAAAAAGAGTTGAAT
>NC_091566.1:23770442-23772942 GCF_042767895.1 Penaeus vannamei | reverse complement strand
ATAATTTTCGGTATAATTGGATCTATATCTGTAAAGATTATTTTTCCGTTGGAGTATATTACCCTTTTGAAAAGCATATTTGTCAGAGGAGAGTTCTGAAGCCGGCAGATATGCTTTTATCGAGGTCAGGCACGCTTGGAAAGGAGTGAATAAGAGAGAGGAAAAAAATCAATAACGATAAAGTGGGAAAAGAAAGAAAGAAAATATGGCAGAAAAAATTAAGTGTATTTCTGCATCCTTGTCCCTTCTTTCTTTAATTGGGGAATTCGAGTAAATAAGCTTACTTCAGTCATCTTGCAACTGCAGCCAGCGATGGATATGCATTTGTTAATGTCCGTCAACAGACTGCAGTATTTTTCTATCCTGACACCTTTCTAATGAGCTTCACGGTATTACACAGCAATTCTTATAATGAAAAAAAAATCTAAAGTAATTATAGGGAGACATATCCGTTTTCTTTTTCATTTTAGTAAAACTCGAGCGACGTCAAGATCTCACATATTTGAATACTTTATTTCGACTCTTATTTAGAGGTTTTGTTGACTTTGAGTAGAATATGATACACCAAAGAAAAATAGTCCATATCAAGTTTGGTATCCTGCTTCAAAATCGATCAACATTCCTGAAAATCCATGACCATTTTCGACTTAACTTCGCAAGCTATTATGATGTCCTTGTTGCTTAGATCACCATCACTGTCACTGTATTACTAATCACGGTGTAGAGGATATACTTCAGATAAAATGAAATAACTTAAAATCTGATTATCTCTTCTTCGAAAGCTAAAGATATAAGCGAATATATAATTGCAAATAAACACGCAAACTCACACCCATATATACATATATATAATTTTATCAGCATCCTGATTGGAAAAAAAAAACACTACAGCATTGCAACAGTGTCTGTAAAAAACATTATGATAAGCTACCTAAATCGTGTCAACATTCTCAATATAGGGTGAACGGTCTATCAAGTTACTCTCACCTGTTCTATGTGCAGGATTATCGTCATTTGAATATATATTTGCATATGATTAAATAAATAAAATTTCCCTTTTTTATCTAAAAAAGGGTTTTTGTGTGTTAATGTTTATATATATATATATATATATATATATATATATATATATATATATATATATATATATATATATATATATATATATATATATAAAATATTAAAAAAAAAAAAAAAAAAAAAAAAAAAAAAAAAAAAGAGAGAGAAAAGAGAGAGAGAGAGAGAGAGGAAAGAGAGAGAGAGAGAGAGAGAGAGAGAGAGAGAGAGAGAGAGAGAGAGAGAGAGAGACTGAGAGTCAAGCAGACAGACATTGAAAAACAAAATTTAACCATAACAGCTAAAAATTTAAATTATAAATAGAAAAAAGGGAAAGAAATAGTAAAAATCGAATAAAATCTGTACAAGAGGAGAGACGGAAAGAAAATGTCTGAATAAAGCGTTTGCAAGGACTCACAAGGTCGAGTTTTGTCAGATATCTGCTTGTGTGTGTGTGAACCGCCGTGTGTTTGCAAGCATATTTTATTGGTATTTTTCCCTGTATGTATGATATAGCTTTTTGTTGTTGCTGTTGTTTTAGTTTATAATGTCTGTTTGTGGTAGGTAGTTCAAAATATGTAGTGTTATAAAAAGAATTGAACATAAAAGCGACTTTGAGCTATGTTGTGTTGGCTTAGAGCTACGTTTCAGTAATGAATGGTCGAAGGGAGAGGAAAAACACACAAAAAAAGCGTATCAATAAAGTTTCAGGATACCATGAGATTACACTTCCCCATCGCTAAGTGGTGCTGTTAATCCCTCAAGAGGTTGAAGTAGTACCCTTAGATATTACTTCCTCCCCACGTCACTTACCACGTCATCCAATGCTCTCTTCTACGCCCTTCAATCACTAGGGATCACTCTTTTCCCTTTCCCCCATGATCAGATATATTCCCCTCCCTCCCCTCTCCCCATAACCAGGGACGCCCTCATCCCCTCTCCCCATGACCGGAATCCTCCCTCCCTCCCTCTTCCCATAACCAGGGGCACTCCCTCCCTCCCTCCCCTCATAACATGGGACACCCTCAACCCTCCCCTCGCCCCACAAGCAAGGGACACCCTCATCACCTTTCCCCATAGCCAGGGACACTTCTCTTCCTCCCCCCCCCCCTAGGGGGGGCTTTCCCCCCCCCCTCCCCTCCCCCAACAAGGGACACCCCCCCCCTTTCCCCATGACCAGACCCCCCCCCTCCTCCCCTGAGATCGGCATTACGTCTCCCTCCGCTGAGAACTTTTTCACCGAAAATCGAGGGGAAAAAATTTTTTTACGAATTCTCCCCCGGGGAAGAGGCACCCCTTTGGGGCCCCGTTTCCCCGGGGCCCAACCCCGTCGTCGCGTCCCCCGATGGGTGCGCCCGCCCCGCAACCCCCCGTGCCCGGCCCTTTGGATCGGGGTTTGGGACTGGTTCCGGGAACATGATCGCGTCAAGACAGGACTCCGCGA
>NC_091566.1:23759152-23761652 GCF_042767895.1 Penaeus vannamei | reverse complement strand
AATCGGAAACAAATATATACACAACAGTATTCAAAGAGAGAGAGCTTAAATAAGCGAAAAAATGTTTTCCCTAATATCAAAATCATAAATTTTCAGCCTTATTCGTGTAGCACTTTGTTGTGCAACTGGCCTTTAAGCACACTGAATGTTTTCTTGCTCGAATAGGTTTTGCAACAACAGCGAATTGATAGATTGTGAAAACTAGTCCCAGATTATAGGGCTAAATAACTTTTTCATTTTTTTTCTTTTCTTGTTTTTTCTCTGTCTTTTTTCTCTCTAATTCTTTCCCTTTTCATGTGTTTACCTTATTTGAAAAACGCGGAAACTCACACGTATGACCCTACCCCCTTACACACGTACACACAAACACACAGGCACACACACACACACACACACACACACACACACACACACACACACACACACACACACACACACAGAGTCAAAAACACACACACACACTCAAATACACACACATACACACACAAACACACTCAAATCATACATACACACACATACAGAGACAATCATACAAATGCATATATAGAACTAGCTGGATAAATAAACTAGAACCATTCTTTATCAACCCAATAATCATTCACTTTTCTTCTCCATTACTTCCTGCCCCGAACTTAATTCTCCCTCTCTCTCTTCCTCTCCACATCAGTGTACACAGCCAGTAAAACATTTCCCCGCCATGCACTCGGGAGCAAACAGCAGGAAACATGCAAATATCAACCGCCATGAAAATGCAAAATACCAACGAATCGACGCTATACCCAGTCATTAACGCCGTGTTGTGACGCTTGCTGAGGTCATGACCCCGGCGCGAGTGCAGGCGGGGTCATATTAACGAGGTTCCGGTCAGACCTTGTTCAGTGTTCAGTGTTCAGGTTCGTGTCTGTCGATTGGGTCTTTTTTTCTCTCTTCTGCCTATGTGTAGATAACTAGATAGATAAATAGATGCAGATTTATATGTATGTGTTTATATATATGAAGATATATATATTACATACACACACACACACACACACACACACACACACACACACATATATATACATTCGAAGGTTGAAATGCTAGATAAGTGAATTCATAGATATGTTGAATCCATTTGAATATTACTGTGATAACCGAGACGGCGTCCTTGCTCTCCTTACGCTCACAGACAAGCTCAGTGCCGAGTCGTAGAAGTCTTATTCTATTCGAAAATCGCAGGTTGTAATGCTAGATAAGTGAATTCATATAAATGTTAAATCCATATGGACCGAATTGAGATATTCGAGACAGCGTCCCCGCTCTTCTCCCTCTCACATAGGGAGAAAATGCGTTTGAGGGAAAGTCGCGGTGAGAACAACACGCTAGCCCAGTATATAAAAAATAAATAAAGAAAGAAGGAAAAAAATCTCTTAGCTTTTTGAGCCATAGATACAACGGAATTAGTCAAAGGAGATGCTTGCGATTGTGTAATGGAATGAATGGGAAAAGGAACAATAGATCACAATAAAGCGTAGGACAAGAAAATCATGAAAGTTAGAAGAGAAGGATTGATAACTTATACGTTCGAGTAAATAATAGAAAATGGTGAGTATTAAAGGGATGACTGTTTTGATGCGTTCTCACATACGTTTTTTTTATTAGATTTATAACAATGATCTTTGATTTAAAAATAGTAGGTAAAGGGAGGGTGTAAAGTTAAAGATAACCTTAGACTTGAATTAAAGGAGTAGAAGAGAAGATTTTTTTTTTTTTTTAATATTCATTGCCAAGATTTACATTGTGATATGCATGCGTGCGTGCGTGTGTGTGTGTGTGTGTGTGTGTGTGTGTGTGTGTGTGTGTGTGTGTGTGTGTGTGTGTGTGTGTGTGTGTGTGTGTGTGTGTGTGTGTGTGTGTGTGTGTGTGTGTGTGTGTGTGTGTGTGTGTGTGTGTGTGTGTGTGTGTGTGTGTGTGTGCGAATAAAAAGAGAAGCAGACAAACAGGCATACAACACATAGATACAGACATATAATATTCACAAGTGATGCTGCGCAGTAAACAATCTCTTACTTCATATTCTCCACAATTTATCACAAAGAAAATAAAGTGCCTTTCAATCTCTTAAGGAATTCATATGACAAACCCGAGGTTCCCGATAGCATGCCAGCCCGCCGACAGAGACTGAGATGCCAAGTGGTGTTTATTTTCTTTAGTTCTCTCTCTCTCTCTCTCTCTCTTTCTTTCTTTCTTTCTTTCTCTCTCTCTGTCTCTCTTTCTCTCTCTTTCTCTCTCTCTCTCTCTCTCTCTCTCTCTCTCTCTCTCTCTCTCTCTCTCTCTCTCTCTCTCTCTCTCTCTCTCTCTCTCTCTCTCTATCTATCTATCTTCTCTCTCTTTCCCCTTCTCTCTTTCTCTCTTTTTTTTTTTTTTTTTTTTTTTTGAGACAAGAAAATGACTTTAAGAATATTTAGCTAAATCGAAGATGTGTGATTGTTTTACTTCTAATCAGGGAGAAGAAATTATC
>NC_091566.1:23734152-23736652 GCF_042767895.1 Penaeus vannamei | reverse complement strand
CTCTCTCTCTCTCTTTCTCCCTCTCTTTCTCTCTCTATCTTTATTTCTTCCTATCTGTCTGTCTGTCTAATTATAAGATTTTAGACCATTCAGCATCGTTCCTCCACTTGGTCCTGTTATTCTGAAAGGCCGATTGTATGAAAGGCATGAGAATTGCCACATGAAGCCCCACTAGTTCTGGTTGCCTGAATGGTTCTGATCATAACAAGCATCATGACTGCAAGAACCAGCATTGTGCAACACTTGTGAAAGCGATTCTATGATCCACATCAGATTTTTTTCTGAGAAACACCCGAAAGCATTCCTAATTTTCCAATTTATCATAGACAAGACGATGAAGCAGTCGAAACAATCACCAGGAGAAGTTGTCCTGAAATAACTTACCGTCGCCTATAATGACACAAAGTGACTATTATCTCACCCAGAACGGATCTGATTGATGCATTCAGTCCCCGAAATTGAAGCTCTCCATTGTGGTGTCTTGAGGGGGTGCGGGGTTTGGGGGGGGAGGGGGGGAGGGGAGGTAATGAAGAAGTCCTTTGATACTGTCAAAACTAACCATACGAAAAATGGCAGATGGAAAGGGCGGTTGGGTAACAATCTGTTTCCTCCTGAAGAAATGGGTTGAAGAAAAATGGCATTGATTTTGATACGTTTTGTCATAAAGCGTGTGAATGGCATCACTGATGTTGTTGTGTTATTAGATATACTTCCTTTGATATATTTCTACATTCCTAGAGAGATAACATTATATCAACAATAAATCTTAGCAAATTAGGGATACTTTTCATCCCAGAACTGAGGTATATCGAGTTGAATTTCCTGTAAAGTTAAATCAATTTCTTTTGAGTATTCTTATACAAGAAAAGAAAGGAAATAAAAGAAAATGATAAATCAGTAGGACTCAATTAAACATTAGTAAATCTTTTAATCTCCCTGCTTATGAAAAGGTCAACTAAATAATAGAAAGATTAGCACCTATAAATACAAATCAATACTCACGAAGTGACAAACCCCTTTAATACTTTAAAATACAAAATTCCAACAGCATACCAAATAATATTCTCCATCCCAAACGCTCATATGCTCTTGACCTCCATACCACCATCACAGAGATCGCGCCTAAGACAGATTGCGATGATCTTGTCGCCTAATCGCTTAATACAGAAGCAGAAATGGGATCATCAGCTGACAGCACACTCGGCTCTCAAGTGATTGTCCCTCGGGCTCCGAAGGGCGACACTGGCCTGGGATGCAGGAGGCGGAGGGCGCACACGAGCCGGCTGTCTTGGTAGAGTCTTTGAGGAACTCGATTGGTGGTTTTGAAATATGTTTTTTTTGGGGGGGATAAAAAGGAGAAAGGCAATTGAGACGTATCTGTGGAGAATTATACAATACTATTAATAGGGGAGAAGAACGTTAGGATATTATATATATATATATATATATATATATATATATATATATATATATATATATATATATATATATATATATATATATATATATATATATATAATACACACACACACATACATACATAAATACTTATATATATATATGTATATATATATATATATATATATATATATATATATATATATACATATATATATATATATATATATATATATATGTATATATATATATACATATATATATATATATATATATACATATATATATATATATATATATATATATGTATATATATATATATATATATATATATATATATATATATACATATATATATATATATATATATATATATATATATATATATATATATATATATATATATATATATATATATATATATATATATATATATATATATATATATATATATATATATATATATATATATGCACACAGACACACACACACACACATTTATATATAGAGAGAGATAAATAGATACATACATACACACACACACACACATATATACACATACACGTTTGTAAAACTGTGTGTGTAGTACCAGACTGCGGTGGCTTGAAAAGTAGGTTCCAGAACGTAATATGAGAGCAACCAAAAGGCGGAACGCACTCGAGGTCACGTTCCATCATATCTCTACGTCTTCCCTTCCGCACTCTCATTCATTCACCTCTGGCGCTCATTCACGCGTTTTCGTCACATTTCTACATTGCTCTGAAGCGTTCGGTAACATGTGGAATTTACTAGATATACACAGTGGGAATATTTCCCTGTAACGGTATACAGTATATTGAAAAAATATATCTTCGTTATATCTTTCAATTTCTTTTTTAATATAAAGGGCTAAAAATATCTTCGTTATATCTTTATACATACTTAAAGGACTATATATAAATACGGACTGTTTATCATAGATCTTTGTCAACACAGAATCCAAGAGTTTTTCTGCACCAAAGTTTATATATAGCATCGCAAGCAACCATAAGTCATATCATAACTTACACTGCTGCTCAAGTTTGGCGTTTCATTTATCTTGCAGATGTCCGTAAGCTAAGAA
>NC_091566.1:23704152-23706652 GCF_042767895.1 Penaeus vannamei | reverse complement strand
TTATTTGGTTCAAATATCGTGGCATTTAGTTGGTGGCGTGTTTTCCTATTTATTCGTCCATTTAATGATATAAGTAGTTTGCAAAGTCCTTTTATAAATGTAGTTCAGTTCTTCTGTTTCTCTGACTGATTCTCTACCCATCACCCCCCTCCCCCCTCTCTCTCGCTCGGTTTGTCTCTCTCTCTCTCTCTCTATCTATCTATCTATCTATCTATCTATCTATCTATCTATCTATCTATCTATCTATCTATTTATCTCTCTCTCTCCCTTTCCCTCTCCCTCTCCCTCTCTCTATCTTTCTCTTTCTCTTTCTCTCTCCCCCTCCCTCTCCCTTTTAGGAAGTAGAAGAAAATGAACTAAAAAACGAGTGAAACCCCTTTCGACACAAAATGGAGCAAAAGACACCGAGAAGAATGACACGTGTTGAAGGCAGAGAGACCTAACTCGCAGGTAAAGCATTAACATGTAATCAACAGGTCGTATCAGCTGACTGACAGCGTAATTAAGGGTTTCTCCCCTTCTTTGTGTGAGGTTCGTGTCCATGTTTTATAGCGTTGAGGGGAAAGGGGAAGACACGAACGAGGGGAGGGGTGAGGAAGCAAGGGGGGGAAGGGGGAAGGTACAGGGGAGAGGGGGAGCTGTTGTTTTCATCTACGTTTCCATTTATCTATTTATGACTCGGTTTGATTGCTTGATTGGTTGTGAGTTTTGCGACTGGATTTCAGTGGGGGATTCAGTGATACCTGATGGGCTGATTTGGCACGCTCTTTGCAATAGCTTTTTGGCTTTGATTTTTTGACTTTGCGATTGTTATTGATATGATCGTCCCACTTGCTATGTCAGCTGATTTTGATTGCTAGATTCTACCAGCACAAGGCATTTAATCGCTTTTGTATTCTGAGCGTTCATTAAGCGTCGCTAGAAAAACTCTTTAATCAATCATTTTTGTGACGATTGTATTAATTTGTCCTCAGATAATCCCTCTGTGAATACGTCAGGAGATTGTGAAAACATTATTTAAAGTTAAAGTCTAACGGATGGTTTTTCTCTAAACGATCAGGCTTGGCAGGATATTACGACCCTTTTTAAAACAATTTAATAATGTAAACATGAACAAGGAAAGGCTGATTGTTAGAATAATATAAATTTCATTGTGCGAACAACCGGCACCTTTTCTCAGAAGGGAAAAAGAGTGACAAGGTTCAACAGCAAGAGTCATTTTCAGAACAAGTTGGTGATGTCTATTTCATATGCGTATTTTGATGATGACATCCTTTATCGATCTAGATTCTTCAAAGATTCGACACGAAATATGTTCATTAAAGATATAAAGAATCTGGCTTTGACATGAAAATACATCATATCCACGATATTTATCTATCTATATCTTTCTTACATATTTCCCTCATTATTTTGTAAAGACATCAGTCTCATATACAACATCTGCAAATGCATAATCGTTCGTCATCAATATGACCCTCTTTTCTTTTCTTTCTTTTTTCTTTCTCTCTTTTATCAAACTGGTCGACCAAAGCAGATTCCTACATCCGCCATTGACTTTACTGATGCCGTAGCTCTCGGGAAAGGCATCAGGGCCTGAGCACAGCATTTTATCTGCCTCTCAGTCTCCTCTCACGGATCGCTTGCAAAGGGATGCTGTGATGCTGTGTCTGTTTTCCCTCCCGCCGCTGGGCCGTGGGTTGCAAATCGGCGCGCTGCGGTTGATGTGGTGACAGGGAGGAAGAGGGAGGAGAAGGAGGTGGGAAAAGAGGTCGAGGAAGAGGAGAAAGGAGAAGAAAGAGGAGATGATGAGGTACGGGTTGTTGTGGCAGAGGAAGATAGATTAGTATTGGTTGTAATAACAAAACGAGATGAAAAGAAATAGTAATAATACATGTAAAAGAAATAATTAAAAGAAAATAAAACAAATACTAATGAAAAAAAAACAAAAAAACATTGGACCGAAACAAGAATTATAAAAATAATGATAATAAGACAATGGACAAGTAGAAGAAGAAGAATAAAAAGAAGACGAAGAAGAAGAAGCAAAAGAAGAAATCGAGACTACGTATCGGTGAGAAGCGCGACCGATTTACGTCCTCGATGCTGAAGATGGAAGGTATTTCTTTCGCCGAAGAGAATGCATGTGTATTTCGCCTTCCTGGAGAACACGGCCGTAAACAGAGGGCCGGATAAGCGAATTTCATTTTGTTATTTGTTTTATTGTTCTTTTTACGTGTCGATGGATCTATGTGTGTGTGTGTGTCTGCCAGTTTATTTATCCATCTATGTTTCTATTTATTTGTCTATTTGTCTATCTGTGTATATATGTATTTATCTATATTCATATTTATACGTATATCTATATCAACAAGAACACCATAATAGCATCATAACAATAATGATAATTATGATAATAATAATGATAATAATAATAAATAAAAATAATGATAATAATAGTAATAATAATAATGATGATAATAATAATAATAACAATAAT
>NC_091566.1:23684152-23689152 GCF_042767895.1 Penaeus vannamei | reverse complement strand
GTCTTAAGCTCTCGGCGCTCGCGTATCGTCAGATTACCAATGGAAGCTGCCCGGCGAATGTTTATTAAAGCATCGGGCACAATGTTACACTGTTCAGGCCATTAAGCGCCCTCCTTTGGACCTTTCATAAGCTTTGTGAATGGCGTTGGGTTCAGCCATTACCTCGATTATTTACACCGCAACGCCTCCAAAAATGGCCACAATACTTCGACAACGATGGCACTGCTTTGGTGCCGCCGCCCTCGCTGCCTTCAGTAATTCCAGCCATTCGTCACAAGACACTCAGTAGATTGCGGTACCACGTTTTTTTATTTTCATTCATTTATTTTTATTTTTTTCTATTTGTCTTTTTTTACGCGTATACTATGAATGTCAGCTGGAGTGGTCCCCGGAGGGTCTATACCGGTGTTCGCGAACCTATTGGAAGGTAGCAGTATTATAGGGACTTAAGGGTGTATTGCTATGTTAGGTCTGTGTTTTAGTTTTGGTCTTTACGGATCAGTATGGAGAAAAAGAGTAATGGTGAAAAGAAGAAAGTTATATAAATTGCATAAGGGAGAATGGGGGAGGGCAGTTATACGCAAATATACGTACGCGTGAATGAAAAGACAGATGGTAATATAATCCATAAGCATGTATTATCACATTTATGCCACTGAATTTCAGCCATCTTTTCTGTAAACGATGCGTTCAGCAACATTTAAACCGAATGGACTTATAGAAGTAAAAAATGATAAATCTTTTACTGCTTCATCACACATTCCTAATTGCAGATGAGCATAAACAGAGATACGAAAGAAAATGGAAGAAAAATACACATTTTCATTCCGTGTTGAAAGGGATTTCATACTCCTGATTCTGCAATAGATATGCAGTGTTAATTACTTCAACAAGATTTTATAGCTGATAATGAGTTTCAGAAGCATCGTTGAAAAATGAATTAAAACAACGATGCTATCAGATATTCAGAATTTAATTTTGACTAGCTATTGTTTTCCGAACGGATTCAGTGACTACAAACAGCTTCTTGCCTTTTTATACAGACAGACATAGAGGGTGATGTGGTGAGTATATTCGCGAAGCTCCGCAGGTCCACATAATACAAAAGCGAGTATACATTATACACGCTGGTTATACCGATTAGGAAAGCCTCCTATTCCCAACAGGGTTCCTTGAGTCCCATGTAATATTCACAAAAGAAGATCACGTCAGGTTTTAAAAGAGTCGAGCTGGTGGAACGCTCGTACGCTAAAGGCGTGAAATATGCAACAAGGGGGAAGGAGGAGAAAGAAAAAAAAATGAAGCGAAAGAGAGATGAGAGACGAAGAGGAAGATAGGGACAGGGAAATGGGAATAAGAAAGAGAGAAGGGAGAGGAAATTAAGTTTAGGGTTGATGGCGTCAGTTCAGAGGATTTTTGAAATATGGATTTCCTATGAGGGATTGGCAGGGTGGGCTTAACCGAGAGTTCGGGACAAGAGGCCGTTGCATTCTAAGAGTGACTGGCCCCACGAAGCCATGTGTGAGGGACAGGGTGAGTGACGAGTGAAGGACAGGCGGAAAGGGGTTGAGGACCACAAGGATACATTGATATGAGGGCCAAGAGGAGGAATATGGCCACCGGGATGAAGGGGAAATTCTAAGGAAAATTCTTAGAAAGGAAGAAGGATACATTGATATTAAGGCCAAAATGAGGAATATGGCACCAGGAAGAAAGAGAAATTCTAAGGAAAATTCTAAGAAAGGAGGAAGGAGGAAGGGCAGCGGATATAGGGATAAGGAGGTCGGAGGGAGGGCTGGGAGGGGGAAGGGTCAAAGGTCATTCGTTTTTCCTATCACCAATAGATTCCGGCGATCCAGACGAAGTTTTTAAGATTTTTTCCTTCCTAGATTATATAAAGGCCATAGTATTTTTTTTTCTTTTCTTGTTTTTCTCCCAACCTTTTTATTTGTCGTCCTCTCTACGTTTCCGTTTTCTATCTGTCTGTCTGTCTCTCTCTCTCTCTCTCTCTCTCTCTCTCTCTCTCTTTCTCTTCTCTATCTCTCTCTCTCTCTTCTCTCTCTCTCTCTTTCTCTCTCTCTCACTCTCTCTCTCTCTCATCCCTAGGCCATCACTTTCATGTATTGATATGCAGATACTAAAAGTATATTCAGATGCTCCATAAACTACCATTTCCTTCGACAACACTGTGCTAGTATTCTATATCTTTTTTTTTTTTGCAAATTCCCAGCCGATATTTACGCAGAAAGGGAAAATAGTAAATATCAGGCCGGTGCTATAAATAAATATGGCAAAAAAATAATAATAATAAATAAGGGAAAGGCATATTCTTTTTCATAATATGCACGAGAGGAAGATGATTAATGCTTAAAACCCTTAAATTCGGTTGGCAGTGATGGTGTGGTGTCAGTAATATGAGGGTGGTGAAGATGAGGATGTCAATGTCGATGAAAAAATGGACAATGTGGGTGGTGATGATTAGGGTGACAATGATCATGTCGATGATGAAATGAACAATAGGGAGGGTGATGGTGATGGTGATCATGTGATGATGATGTGATGATGACGATGATGAAGAAGATGATGATGATGAGGAGGAGGAGGATAAAGATGATGATGATGATGATTAGGATGAAAATAATAATTATAATGATAATGAGGATGAGGATGGCACTGATGGTAATGATGATGAGAAGGAAGGGGAGGGGGAGAAGGAGGAGGATTATAAGTAGGAGGAGGAGGAAGATAAAGAGAAGGGGGAGGGAGAAGAAGGAGGAGGAAGATAAGTAAAAGGAGGAAGAAGTAGGAGGAGGAGGAGATTATCAATATCGTAATCTATATCAAACTCTTTTTCTCTCTCTCTTTATATATATATATATATATATATATATATATATATATATATATATATATATATATATATATATATATATATATATATATATATGTGTGTGTGTGTGTGTGTGTGTGTGTGTGTGTATGTGTGTGTGTGTGTGTGTGTGTGTGTGTATGTATATATATATATATATATATATATATATATATATATATATATATATATATATATATATATATATAGAGAGAGAGAGAGAGAGAGAGAGAGAGAGAGAGAGAGAGAGAGAGAGAGAGAGAGAGAGAGAAAGGAACAGAGAATGATATTGATAATATTGATAATGAAAACGATAATGATAATAATTAATGTTTTATATCTGTCTACCTATATATATATATATATATATATATATATATATATATATATATATATATATATATATATATATATATATATATATATATATATATATATATATATATATATATATATATATATATATATATATATATATATATATATATATATATATATATAACCGAACGAAGAAAGAAAGAAACATTCCTTGGCGATCTGCAGGAAAGTGGAGAACCAATATTACCGTAAGAAATGATTCTACACAAGCGATCTCCTCAATCACAAATCCGGGGGCCAATTCGGGACCAACCGACCATAACATTCTTACTAGTGTTGATCAGCAGGGAGCAGAACCCACGGATAGGGAGAGGGAAGGGAGTTAAATAGAGAGAGAGAGAGAGAGGGGGGAGGAATGGAAAGAAGGAGGGGGGAGGAGGAAGGAGGGAAGGAGGGAGGGGGAAGGATGGAGGGAGAGAGAGATAGAAAGAGAGAGAGAGATAGAGAGAGAGAGAGAGAGAGAGAGAGAGAGAGAGAGAGAGAGAGAGAGAGAGAGAGAGAGAGAGAGAGAGAGAGAGAGAGAGAGAGAGAAAGGTTGGAGGGAGGGGGTTACGACTGAAGGAAGAAAGAGAGGAATTTGACGGTAAAGAGGAGAAGGAGTAGGAGAGAGAGGGGGGGGTACATCTAAACTTAGCTGATGTAAAGCGAAGGAATGGATAAAGCAAAGGGATGGAAAAGCTTGGCAAGGATGATCGACGACAATAAAGAAAAGAAAAGCATTTGAGGAGAGATTAGCATAATATAAAAGAAAAGATAAAATGATGAAAACGAAAGAAAATATTTAATAAAGATAACTTGAAAAGCGAATGATATATCTAGAGAAAAATGAAATAGCTGAGAAAATCGTGAGAAGCAAAATAAGACAGGAAGACGATATAAGAAACTTATACAACTTCAAGAGAGATAAACGTGGGTGTGGAGAGAGAGACGAGAAAGAAAGAAAGAAAAGAAAAACAAGAATATGACAAGAAAAGAAAGAGAAAATATGAAAGCAAATTCAACAATTCATACAAGGAATAGAAAGGAATTAGCTTGATATAAACTGTAAAATGAAGAAACGTAAAAAAGAAATAAACTTTAGTATATAATTAAGTAATACTCGAGCGGATATTAAGGGATAGAGATATTTTAAAGAAAATTGGGTAAAAACATCAAATACTTGAAGATTAGGATAAGCAAGAATAGAAAGGAAAAACGGATAATTAGGAAAATGTAAACTTAGTAATGAACGCATTAAATGAGCGGACTGGAAGAAAAAAAATAATAATGATCCTAATGATTGATTATTGTTATAATTATGATTGTGAATATGAATAAGATGAAGATGAAGTGACCAACATCCAGACGAAGAACTGATATGCAAAAGGGATGAATAATAAAATATGTAAGACAATTTGAAAAGAAATTGAAATAATTAGTAAAATGAGTGGAGAGGAAAGAGTGAGAAAGACATACCAGGCAAAGGGAGAAAGACAGATGGACAGATAGATATATAGATAGAGATAGATAGATAAATAGACGGACAGGCAGAGATAGAGAGAAAGAAAGAGAAGGAGCAGACAGACATACTGAATGAATGTATTGAAATATTTCAATTCCGAAATATTTGAATGCGATAGTGTATATAAGGAAGAACAACTGATAAAGTTACGGAAAGGAAAAAAAGAAAATATAATAAATGATGTTAGCAAATCTTGGGATAGAAGAGGAACCAAAAAGCAAAGATGTAAAACGAGAAAGCCACACACGTACA
>NC_091566.1:23650236-23656152 GCF_042767895.1 Penaeus vannamei | reverse complement strand
GAGTTTATTTTCTTCTGTAGTGTTCATATGTGTTCATTTAATATTTTCATTTATTTTGCTCCATTCTATTATGGTGCTTCTTTTAGTATTTTTTTCTTTGTTCATTTTTTGTGTTTATTGTATCTATCCTTTTGTTTTTATATAGTTTATCTTTTCTCCTTCTTTATTCAATCTTCATCTATCTATTCTCTTTTTTAATTCTTCATGTATCTATTATTTTGATTTATTTTATCTATGTATCGATTCTTTATCTTATGTATATGTATTTATTCATTTTCTTTATTTACCTATTATTTCATTTTATCTTATTCATTGTATATAATCTTTTACTTCTTTTTGCATTTATTCTCTTACTTTAAATTATCAACATATGTCTATTCTTTTACTTTTTTACTATTTCTATTTATCTATTCTCTTACTTCATTTTATTTCTATGGATCTATTATTCCCCATTATTTTATCTTCACGTATCTATGCACTGAATTTATCTTATCCCTATGTATCCATTCTTATCCTGTATCCTATTTCAGTAAAGTTTGATGATTCAAAATTCTCGTTTAGTCGATTCACTGAACAGCTCTTCCCTCTAATTAGATTTCCATCCTTTTCAGTTCACATTATTTCATTTGCACTTACATTTCTAATACTTTTCCTTTAAAAACATCAAGTCGGAGAAATGCCAAGGCAATCTTTTCCTTTCCCTTTACCTCTTTCCTCATTTGCATACATTGTTTTTTCCAAGACATTTCTTTCACTTTCCATCTGATTAATTCCATTATCATATTAAAACGCAATTGACTTGAGGTTTTGACTCCGATCTTCGACTTTTCGTGGGAGTTTCATTTTTTTCTTCTGTTTTTCTCTGTATGTCTGTTTGTTTCTGAGTGTATTTGTTTATTTTCATATGTCGATATCTCGCTCTTATCCTCTTCTCTCTGTCTCTCTTTGTCTCTTTCTCTCTTTCTCTCTCTCTCTCTCTCTCTCTCTTTCTCTCTCTGTCTCTCTCTCTTTCTTTCTCTTTCTCTCTCTCTCTTTCTCTGTCTCTCTCCCTCTCTTCTTTCTCTCTCTCTCTCTCTCGCTTGCTCACTCTCTCTCTCTCTCTCTTTCTTTCTCTCTCTCCCATACTCTCGCTCTCTCTGCTCCACTCTCCTCTCTCCCTCTCTCTCTCTCTCTCTCTCTCTCTCTCTCTCTCTCTCTCTCTCTCTCTCTCTCTCTCTCTCTCTCTCTCTCTCTCTCTCTCTTTCATTCTTTCCCCTTCTTTTCCCTTCCTCCACATCTCTTTCCGTTTAATTAAGATCGGCCAAAGGAAATTTCTAATTGGCATTTCATCAATTTGTTTTGAATCAGTGCCAAGGAATTTTAACCTTCTTTGAAAACCTCCACAATAAAAAAATCGTCTGCGAATACGACAGAAAGAAGAAAAGGAAAAAAAATAGAAAGAATGGAAAGAAAAGGGAGAAAAATGCGGAAAAGTATAAGACATTCTTCCTCCGCGTTTAGCCTCGTCTCATTCTCTGCCATTAAGCCTTTCCATTAACTACATTGCTTTTCGTATCTTTCCTCTTCCTCGTTTATTGCCTTTCACCCTTTCCAGATTGGCACTAACGCGTCCCTCTCCTCCACTCATACGGAGCTTCCCTGCCTCTAGACCGCACGCGTTATATTATCAAAACCTTCACTTTATTCCTGTCTGGTGGAGTGTTGTGTCACGTTTGATGTGATGTCGCTGTTTTTTCTTTTTCTTTTTTTCGTTTTGGTTTTCTTTCTTTCTGTCTCTGTTTATGTCTACGTTTATGTCTGTGTCTTTGTCTCCGTCCGTCTGTCT
Organism: Penaeus vannamei; assembly: GCF_042767895.1. Lineage (NCBI taxonomy): Eukaryota > Metazoa > Arthropoda > Malacostraca > Decapoda > Penaeidae > Penaeus > Penaeus vannamei. The sequence continues at coordinate 23,654,327 of NC_091566.1, read as the reverse complement.
GTCTGTTTGTCTCTGTGTCTGTCTCTGTCTGTCTGTCTGTCTGTCTGTCTCTCTCTCTCTCTCTCTATCTATCTATCTATCTATCTATCTATCTATCTCTCTATATCTATCTATCTATCTGTCTGTCTGTCTGTTTGTCTATCTTTTCATCTGTCTCTAATTTCCTTTTGATTTCTTGTACGGTTTTCCCTTCTTCAAGTGACAGTTTCAGATTTTTTCTTTCACTTTTTTTTGAATCCATACTTCATATCTTTATCCAAAAGTTCGCTTCAGATATTACAGCAGAGCTTTCCCTTTTCTGAAGTAAATATCATATATTTTCATACTAAAACAGTCTTTGATATTCAATGCATCTTTATATTAATTTCGGATGTTTATGAGTGAGAGAGAGAGAGAGAGAGAGGGGGTGGGGTGGGGGGGAGTGTGTGCTTGCGCGTGGTTGTGCGAATGTATGAGTGTATATGTGTGTGTTTGTGTGTTTGTGTGTGTGTGTGTGTGTGAGAGAGAGAGAGAGAGAGAGAGAGAGAGAGAGAGAGAGAGAGAGGGAAAAAAAAGAAAGATAGAGATAGATGAAGAGACTGATAGATGTAAATAGATCGACAGATACATAGTACAAATAGATAGATAAATAGGTAGACAGACACATAGATCAAGAAAGAGGCAAGCTAAACATAAGAATTCGTGGGCGTGCACTTTTGCGCGTGAGACAAAAGCTAAAGGGAGAGAAATCGAGTGTTCACGCCCACCTCCTTCTTACCTTACCACAATCCTTTTTTATTATTTCTATTGTTTTTTGCTTCTTTTGAGTTGATATATGGCACGATAGCTCAGGTTAACGAGAGAGAGAAGGGGGATAATGGAAGCAAGAGATTGGGGGAGAAAGAATAAAAGAGGTTGGGAAAGAATATATGCACACACACACACACACACACACACACACACACACACACACACACACACACACACACACAAACAAACACACACACACACACACACACACAACCACACCGCCTTGAATATATATATATATATATATATATATATATATATATATATATATATATATATATATATATATATATATATATATATACATATATATATAAAGATCAATGGATAAGTAGATAAATAGATACAACAGACAAAAGAGACAAATATGAGACAAACAGACAAAGAGCGAGAAAATACGAAAAGAGAGAGAGAGAGAGAGGGAGAGGGCGAGAGAAAAAGCGAGCGAGCGCCCCGGCCTCGTATATGGGGCGGCCAGGGCGAGTCCGGCTGGATGTCCGCCATCTTTTACACATCCCTTGATAAAGTGACCCACAACCCATGATAAATCACACGGCCGATCCGGCACTCCTCTGAAAGTCTTCCTATTTTTCTAGATTTCTTTTAGGACGAAGAAGGTGGGAGAGGAATGGACAAGGAGAGAAGAAAAGATATATGAAAATACGTGTCAAACACACGCCCGCGCGCGCGCACGCACACACACACACACACGCGCACACACATTTATTTATCAATTTGATTTTATTTTCCTTCATTTTTTTTTCGGGGAGCCTGACGAATGTATGACTGAAATACTCATATACGTCCAAAAAGCACAATTAATCGTTCTCTTCTTTCATCTCCGACTCCCCCTCACACACTCCCAACTCACTCTCTCTCTCTCTCTCTCTCTCTCTCTCTCTCTCTCTCTCTCTCTCTCTCTCTCTCTCTCTCTCTCTCTCTCTCTCTCTCTCTCTCTCTCTCTCTCCCTCTCTCTCTCTCTCTCACTCTCTCTCTCACTCCTTCCTTCTCTTTCTTTCCCTGTCTCTCTCTGACTCGGCATAATAATTCATTTGAGCCATGCAGAGATTCGAGCTGACCGGGTGCTTTCGCCGAACAACAAGCCAGAAAAAGCCAACTGATAACTTCCCCCCGAACGATAAATCCGACCTTTAGATCTACATTCCCCGGCCGGAACGCAAAATGCCCCACATATGCTTTATTTTGTTGCTTTGTCCTCGTCCCGTCCACTAGATCACCAACAAGTTAGTATCCGATTGCATTCTACAAACCCAATTTGGGTCCAATCCTCATGGCGGCCAGGCTGTACCGCTCTAGACGATCTGCAAAGGGTATTGCAAATGACAATATCATATATCTTGCCGCAGGATAATATGCTGACTTCCTTCGGCAAATCAGGTCAGTATTTCTGCTCCATTACCAAGGGAATCGACATCGAACAAGGATCTATATGGGCCTCCGAGAAGTGATCTTAATACGTCCGAGTTGGAAACGAAGTGAATTCGACTCCACAAATATATTGGAAACGTCAGCCAACTCTCAGCCCAGGATGTTAACCTTTTTTCTTCTTTTTCGTCGAGCAATACTTTATTGGCTTTTCTGGGCCAGGTCGAATCGCCGCACATGTGAAGGACTAAGCAAGCAAAAGCCTACGGCCCGGAGAAGACGGGCAGCGCAGCTTCCTATTGCCAGAAATATCGTCATAAAATTTGCTGCGATCGAGTCTGCAAGATGCTCAGTCGAAGATAAACAACATGGGGGAAAAAGATCAGACAGTCAGATCCTTGAAAAATAAGAATCTCGAAAAGCATATATTCTCGTCTATAATGGCGTACCCTTTTCCAAAGATATGTAAACATATATCTATATACATATACCTTCTCGAGCTTACTTGACAAAATATATACCGAAGCGAAAGGAAAACATTAGTATGCACGTTTCAAACTCCAATTTCTTCAGCGTGTACCCCATAGACTTTGTAACCTACCGTCACATATTTTTTCGTCCAAAATCTTACAGCGTGGTCATCCTTTACGAGGGTTAAGGGCTTGGGGTAATGGGGTGGGGGTGGGGTGGGGGGGCTGTTTGATGAAGCATGTCCAGTGTCCTTAAATCTATTTTCTTGGGGACAGCGCCGGGCGTGTGAGCAAGGTGTTAAGAAGTGGTTGTTTGACCAAGAAACAGAATTTGATGGAGAGAGCACGAGGGAGACACTGTCAGATTTCAACTTTATTATAGTTAGTCATATAAATGCGGTGGTGCATTATTCCATCTTTTTATAGTTATCGTTGTTTTTAGCATGTTCGGCATATACATTACCGTTTCTGTCATTGGCATCATAATCGTCATTAGCATAATCATCATCATAACAATTATAAGGTTGATAATCATGATGATATGCTTTATTTTCAGTAGTGGTGGCAGCAGTAGATTTTTTTTTTCCACATAGCCATTTTCATTACGATTACTATTAATCATAAATTATCATTTTCCTCATAATCATCATTATTAGCAACATCATCGGTATCATAACTGTCCCCTGATCATCATCATTATCGTATCTATTATGAAAATAATAGACAGCTGTTATTATTTCTACATCAACTTCAGTAACAACTACTATCACTTCACCACTCTAACCCATCTCCATCCCCCTTCGCCAAAGCCTCCCCCCCACCCTTTCGGCCAAATCCCCTCTCCCTTTGCCCAAATCCTCTCCCCACCTTTCGCCGAATCACCCCCCTCCCCCTTTCGCTCAAATCCTCCACCCCCCCCCTTTCGCCCAAAGCCTTCCCCCTCCTCCCTTCATCCAAAGCCTCCCCCCCCCCTTTCCTCCCCTCCCTCCCCCCGCCTCTCACCATCACCCGGTCACGAACGCCAAGCCAACCCTCCCACATGGCTTAATGACGTCACATCAATAGTGCACATCCGTCTCCATTCTCTTTAAAGGCGGTGCGGTTATGAGGCTCCATGGATATTACACCTTCATTTTTTTCTTCCTATTTTTATTATTATTTCTTTATTCTTATTTGAGGACGATGATGATGATGAGGGTCATATGAGAGATGATAATGGCAGATTAGCGCCTGGGAGAATGATCGTTATGGTAACGGGTGGTTGGGCTATTAAGGGCGTGTTGTGGTTGTTTCGTGCGGTTGTGGTGGTTGTTTTCATGATTTTTTTGTGTGGTTGTGGTAATTGCAACGATGGTGGTTAGTCCTGCAGAAGGAAGGTCGGTACCAGGCAAATGGCACCGTTAGGAAATGAATAAATAAATAAGGAAAAAGAAATATACGACGAGA
>NC_091566.1:23614911-23629911 GCF_042767895.1 Penaeus vannamei | reverse complement strand
TATAATTACTTTTCGCCTTTTTTCGTACAATATTTGGTCTGTCTATAGACTTGTACTTTGGCAATTTAAAGTTTGTTATTAGGCTTATTCAAAGGACAAGTCACATTGTAGTTGTATGGAAATAAATGTCTCATTATATGTATATACACGCATGCTATATATACATACATACATACACACACACACACACACACACACACACACACACACACATACATACATACACACACACACACACACACACACACACACACACACACACACACACACACACACACATATATATATATATATATATATATATATATATATATATATATATATATATATATATATATATATATATATATATATATAAGTATGCATGTATATTTATGTATATAAGAACATATTTACATACATATATATATATATATATATATATATATAGATATATATACACACATATATATATATATATATATATATATATATATATATATGTATATTTGTAAATATATATATATATATATATATATATATATATATATATATATATATATATATATATATATATATATATATATATATATATATATATATATATATATATATATATATATATATATATATATATATATATATATATATATATATATATATATATATATATATATATATATATATATATATATATATATATATATATATGTGTGTATATTTGTATATTATATATATAAATCTGTATATTTGTAAATATATATATATATATATATATATATATATATATATATATATATATATATATATATATATATATGTATATTTGTAAATATATATATATATATATGTATATTTGTATATTATATATATAAATATGTATATTTGTAAATATATATATATATATATATATATATATATATATATGTATACATACATACATATATATATATATATATATATATATATATATATATATATATATATATACTTATAAATATATATATATATATATATATATATATATATATATATATATATATATATTTATATATATATATGTATATATATATACTATATTTACATACCTACATGTATGCATACATGTTTATATACTGTATAACAAATAGATACATTCATTTATATCTGTATACATAAATACAGTCATAAATGCACCTATGGAAATGCAAATATAGACACAAGCACAACCCAGACACACTCATACACGAAAAAAAAATCCAACACACAAACCCTGGTAAATGTCCGCCGGTGAGCGCTGCGGCCGGAGGAGCGAGGTCTGGACAGGGATTGCGAGTGATAAATCAGGCGTAGGAGTGAGACAGTAAGTATTGGAGAATCTCCGGAGCTGCTCGTGATAAATATAGTCGTTGAGAGGCTATTAAAAGTGATAAATAAAGGGTGGCAAAGACCCGCGTGACAGATGGTCGTATGATACTTTGGGACGACGGGGGGGGGGGGGGGTGCGATGCCGGTGGATGGTGAGGGGCGGGATAGAAGGGATGGCACAGAGGGATAGAGGGGTAGTAGGGACGGGGGTAGAGCAGAAGGAAGGGGATAGACGCGGAGGAAAGGAGCGTTGCGTGGAGGTGTGGGAAGAAGAAGAGAGAGAAAGAAGAAAATTGCTCGAAATAGAACGTCCTTTGAGTACTTGTTCTTTTCTTTCATTCCGGTAATGAACAGTTTTCTCGACCGGCTTTAGTATACGTTAACCAATGACGTCATTCTTCTAATCCCGTCGTTGGAAAGATTATGATGGCTGTGGTAACCGGATGGACAAAGGTAGTGCTTCTGAGAACAGAATTCTGATAATGCAACAGCAACAGGAATCAATTTCGATATCAAAAGAATAATGCCACTACCAAAAACAACAACCAATGACATTAATAATAACAACCGCGACATTCTAAACCTGGAAAACCCAATAACCAAAACAAATAGTAAATCAACAAAGACGAACAGATACCTGGCAACCCCCCCTCTCACCTCTTCCAAAACACAACCCACAAGAGAGCAAAGATGCGCTGTCTACACCCAAACCTCCCTTGTTACACCTTAAAGCGCTTGGGTTCGATCAGGGAAACACCACCGAAGGACAACACCACCGGTACAGCATGGCTTTGGTTGGGAGCTGAGAAAGGCTTTTAGGAATTGCTAATGCAGCGATACACAGAGAACTAGATACGTGTCGGTAGTATCTCCCGTGGCGAGGCTGCATCCGATATGGGCGTGTTAGTGCTTATTTCTGTTAGATGTGTGGGGGCGGGTGTTTGTTTGGTTGTGTGTGCGTTTATGTGTGTTGGTGTGTATGTGTATGTGAGTTTGTGTGTCTGAGTGTGTTTATGCGTGTATGTGTGTGTATATGTTTAAGTGTCGGTGTACGTGTTTATGTGCGTGTGTGTGTGTGTTTTCGTGTCTGTGCGTGTGTTTATGTGCGCGTGTATGTGTGTTTTCGTGTCTGTGTGTGTATGTGTCTGTATATACATGTTTGCTTGCACTGCACGTGTGTGTATAAGTGCGTGTATCTACCTACCCATCTGTCACATTTCTGACGGCTTCAGCCCAAGCGTACCCAGACAGTTCCCTTTACTCATGTGTGAATCCAAAGCAGACTACTGCCTCTGGACCCCGGTATTCAGACTTCATTTTTTCCTTGTCGTATCTTAAATCTATATATTCTTTTTTTAGCGGAAATAGAGGCATAAATGTATATTGCTGAGATAATTGAAAGTGGGCCAAGGGTCGTAGCAATAGCCTGCCTGAGCTTTACTTTTACAACCGTTGATATTGGTGTATCTTGCTCACAAACGGATCCAAAAAAAAGAAGAAGAAAAAAGAAAGTAAAAAAAAGAAAAAAAAAATGAAATGAAAAACCGCGTATTTCTTGCAATTTTGCAGGTTAATCTCGTGTATGAAGTGTATTCGTTAATTATTCATTCTGATGTAAAGTTGAACATGTGTTATACGTTTTACAATTATGTCATTTAACTAAAAGCATTGAGGATAAGTAGTGAAACGCTTTGCCATTTTATCATTGCTGTTATCGTTATTGCTTTTATCATCAACATCATCATTTTCATTATCATTGATAACAATGATACAATGATGATTATCCTCATTAACATTGTTATCATTCTTATCAGCATTATTATTAGTAGTATTATCATTATTATTATTATTATTATTACTATTATTTTCAATATCATTATTGTTATTATGATAATGATTGTTATCATTATTATTGTTGTTATTGTCAATATTATCATGCTTATCATTAATATTGTTATTAACATCATCTATCATTATTCTTATTATCATTGTTATTAATACTATTGTTATTGCTATCATTACCATCATTCATATAACTATAATTATCATTATCATCATTATTATTATTATTACTATTATCATCATCAGTATGATAATAAGAATCATCATCTTTATTATCATCTTTATCATTACCACTTTCATTTAGCTATTATTCACATCATTGTTGCTATTTTTGTTGCTATCACTTCACACATAAAAGTTGAAAATCTGTTCGCCTAAAATGACAACATCCTTGACATATGACAAGGCTTAGGCCCCCCTCTCGAGGCTTCCTGAAAGAGTGTCCAGTTGGAGTGTCTAGTTATCCCTCTGTCTTCTACTTCCTTTTATTCGCTTTATTCTCTCTTTATTTATTTATTTCCCCTCGTCTGGGTTTATTTCTCCCCTCCCCTCCCCTCCATTTTTAATTAGTATTTTCTAAAGTTTTTTTTTTGTTTTGTTTTCTTTCCTGTTTATTGTTTTTTTCTTTCCATCTCATACATCTTTTTCATCCTTTGTTTTGTCTCTTTGCTTTCTTCTTTTCTCTCCCCTTGTTTCTTCGTTTCATTTTCCCTCACTTTACTTGACTCTTTTTCTCTCTTTTTTCGTGTCCTCTCTTTTCCTTTGTCTCTTGTTTCCTTCTCTTTCTACCCTCCATCCCCTTCCTCCCTTCCCTCTTTTCCTTCCCCTTCTATTTAGATTCCCCTCTCTCTCTCCTCTTATCTTGTTTCCCCTTTCTCCCCTCTTATCTAGTTTCCTCTCCTTCCCCTTGTATCCATTTTTCTCTCCCTTTTATCTATTCTTTCTCTCTCCCCTTTTATCTAACTTCCTCCCTATCCCCTATCCCCCTACCACCGCCCCCTCCAAACTTCCACCCTTCCACCCACCCATCCCTGTCCCCTCCACCCCTCTACCCATCCCCTCCACCCCTCCACCCCTCCATCCTCCACCCCACCACCCCTCCATCCATCCCCGACGCCCCACCACCCCTCCAACCTTCCACCCACACACTTACCTCCCCCTCCCCCCCTTGAAACACCCCCCTCCCTCCCCATCCAGCCCCCATCCCTCCCCTATCCGCTTAGCTGTCACCGCCACGATTCATAACACACACGGCACTCTCTCTCAAAACTATCTTGGCTTTCGTAAGACTGTCACTCCCACACAGGTCCCTTCCCTCGCTCAGCCCTACACACGCACACAGACACAGACACACACACACACACACACACACACACACACACACACACTCGCACACATACACACACACACACACTAACATACACACACACACACACACACACACACACACACACACACACACACTCGCACACATACTCGGACACAGACACACACACACACACACACACACACACACACACACACACTCGCACACATACACACACACACACACTAACATACACACACACATCATTCTCCTTTTTATCGCTATTATAACCTCTTTATTTCATATTTATAAATATTGATGTTCCTTTTATTTATTCGATTATATGGTGAGAAAGAGAGAGAGAGAGAGAGAGAGAGAGAGAGAGAGAGAGACGAGAGAGAGAGAGAGAGAGAGAGAGAGAGAGAGAGAGAGAGAGAGAGAGAGAGAGAGAGAGAGAGAGAAAACAACTGATTTTGAATGAAGGAAATATATATATATATATATATATATATATATATATATATATATATATATATATATATATATATATATATATATATATATATATATATATATATATATATATATATATATATATATATATATATATATATATATATATATTTACATATACACCTGTGCATGTAAATATGTATAATAATAATGTATGTCTGCACGTTAACCTACACCCAGAGAGCCTCGTCCACTTCAGAGTGTTTACTTGTTTTAATTTTTCATTTGTTCTGTTCCTTATTCCTCCCTGCGCTCCCGTCCTCTCTCCCCTTGTATTTCGTTCACTTGGTATCTCCTTTAGCATATTTATTGGTCTCTTTCCCTTCTCCGCGATGGCCGTTATAATCCTCATAATTTCGTTTCCCCTTTTTGGTTCTGGTTTTCTTTCTTTTTCCCTTTGTCTTTCATTCTAAAAGCAGTGGCAGGCCGTGCGCTTCCATCCTCTCCTTTGCATTCCCCTTCGTTCGCTCATTCTTTTCTTTTTCTCTTTCTTTCTTTCTTTTTCCTTCTCTCTCTCTTTCTCTTTCTCTCTCTCTCTCTCTCTCTCTCTCTCTCTCTCTCTCTCTCTCTCTCTCTCTCTCTCTCTCTCTCTCTCTCTCTCTCTCTCTCTCTATGTATCTATCTGTCTATCTATGTATCTATCTATCTTTTCCTTCGTCTCCATCTATCTCCCTTTATGTCTCTCTTTGTCTGTTTTTTTATATATATCTTCCTCCTCTTTCTCTCTCTTTCTACCTATCTTGCTCTTTCTTTTATCCTTGTTTAATGCTTCATTTTTGTTCTTTCTTTTTGCAATGGTGTTGCCTCCTCATAATCTAATTCCGTTCTTTATAACGATTTAATTCCATTTTCCTTTCTTCCTATTTCCGGCACACTTAACCTTTTTCTCTCTTTATTTCTTGTCTGTTATCTTCCATTCCCCTTTCTTCTCGTTAATATTTTTTTCCTTTCTTTCTCATCCTCTTTGTTCCCTTTTCACCTTGTCCAAGTCGTTCTCTTTGTTCTCTATTAGTGTCTCTCTCTTTATTCCTTTCCCTTTTATCATTTAGTTTCTGCATTCCCTCTTCCGTCTATTCATTTTTCTCTCGTCATTTTTTTCCTTCTTTCTCTTTTCGTCGAATCCTTTTTCTCCACCAATTTCCCTTTCTCTATTTTAGTTTTCATTTTTCTCCTTATTCTATTTCTCACTTTCTCCTTCCCATCCCTCCCTTCTCTACCCCCCATTCCCAATCCCTCCTTTCCCTCTTCTCCCCATCCCTCCCTTCAATCTTGCACCATCCCTCCTTTCTCTCTCCCCTATCTCCTTCCCTCCGTCCTTCTTCCTTCTCTCCCCCCACCCCTATCCCTCCCCATCCCTCTATCCCTTCTCTCCTCCCACCCCATCCCACCCTATCCCTCCATCCCTCCCTTCTCTCCCCCCACCCCATCCCTCCAACCCTCCCTTCTCTCCCCCACGCCCCCACCCCCTCCCCATCCCTCCCTCCCTTCCTATCCCTCCATCCCTCCCTTCCTATCCCTCCATCCCTCCCTTCTCTTCCCCCACACCCCCTCCCTCTCTATCCCTCTATCACTACCTTCTTTCCCCACACCCCCATCCCTCCAACCCTCTCTCCCCCCACCCCTCCCTCCCCCCATTCCTCTCCCCCCACCCCCTCCCCCCTCCCACCCCATCCCCCCCCCAACAACCGGACAAGCGACTTAATGACAGCGTGTCTTTCATCTCCCTTCTGGATGCTTAGAGGGACGTGATGCTTGACGGATTTCGCTGGCATATGTCCTTCATCTTGAGCCTCGTCAGGGATGCGTGATGGTGACCGTGATGATGATGCAGGTGTATGATCAAAGTTGGGGTTGCCACGGCGACGGTAATGGTGATGGTGATGATGATGTGTGATGTGTGATTAAAGTTAAGATGGACAGGGTGAAGAGGATCATGAGGATGGTGGTGATGGTGATGATGATGGTGCTGATGATGTTGATGATGGGGGTGATGCCGATGATGATACTGATGATGATGGTGATGATGATGGCAATGATGATGATAATGGTAATGATGATATTGATAATGATGGTGATGATGATGATGATGATGGTAATGAGGATAGTTTATCACTAATTTCAATATCAAAAGGCGACAATTCTGGTATTTCGGTTACAAACGGGCTTATCAACCTCTGTAAATTAATCGGAATCTTGCCCCCATCCGCCTCCCTCCGACAGCCTTCCACGTACAGCCAGAAATAGGGATGACGTCGGCGAGTGTAATAACAGCGTGATGACGGCCGCTCTCCGTAATTTCCCCTTTGTCTGGGGTAGGCGCTGTGGGGGGAAAGGGAGGGGAGGGATCGTAACCCTTTCCTCTCTCCTCTCTCTCCCCTTTTCCCTTTCTCCTCTTTCTTTTCTATCCTTCCTCCTTTCCTCTCTCCCTTTTTCTCTTTCCTCTCTCCAATCTCCCCTTCCCCTTTCCAATCTCCCCTTCCCCTTTCCCCTTCCCTCTCTCCCCTTTCTCCCCTTCCCTCTCCCTCCTTTCCCCTTTCCAATCTCCCCTCCCCCTTTCCTCTCTCCCCTTTCCCCTTTGCTCCCTCTCCTTTCCCCTTTTACCTTATCTTTCCCCTCTCTCTCCTTTCCCCTTTTCCCTTATCTTTCTCCTCTCTCCCCTTTCCCCTTTCCCTCGGCGTGACGGAGGCCGGAAATCGGAGAGAAGAGAGATCCGACAGCGCGTGTTTCCGGAATAGAAGGCCCGAGGGATGTAGAGAGAAGGAGAGACGAAAAGAAGAGGGAATAAGAGAAGGAGAGACGAAAGAAGGAGGGAATAAGAGAAGGAGAGACGAAAAAAGGAGGGAATAAGAGGAGAAAAGAAACGAAAAAAGGAGGGAATAAGAGAAGGAGAGAGGAAAGAAGGAGGGAATAATAGGAGAAAAGAGACGGGAAAAGGAGGGAATAGGAGAAGGACAGACGAAAAAACGAGGAAAGGGAGGAGAAAAGAGACGAGATGAAGAGAGGCGTAGCTTGAGAGGAATGAGAAGGAAGGACCATGAAGTAATATGATAATAATGATAATAATAATAATAATAATAATGATGATAATAATAATGATGATGATGATAATGATAATGATAATAATAGTAATAATGATGATAATGATAATAATAATAATAATAATAAAAATAGTAATAATAATGATAATAATAATAAAATGAAGTTCAATAAATAAAGAAAAACGAAAGAAGAAAAATTAGACTCGGAGAACGAGGAACGAACAACCTTTATCTCTATTTTTTTCTTTTTCTTTTTTCTTCTCCGAACCTTTGAATTTCGTCTTGCTGTCTGCGCCCTTTCCCCTCGAGAGCTTCGTCCGCGCCGGAAAATGAGCGACCAATAACGTCCGGGCCACGACGGCGCGTTTAGTTTTTTTTTTTCTTTCTTTCTTTTTTAATCTGCCGCTAAAATGATAATAATAATGATAGTAAATAGAAAGAAAGATAAAAAAAGAGAGATAGAAAAAAAGAAAGAATGAAAGAAAAAGAAGAAGGAAAGAAAAAAAAGAAAGAGAAAAAGAAAGAAAGAAGGAAAAAAGAGAGAAAAACAGAAAGGAAAAGAAAAAAAAGACAGAAAAAAAGAAAGAGAAAAAGAAACAAAAAAAAGGAAAAAAAGAAAAGAGAAAAAGAAAGAAAAATGAAAAGAAAAAAGAAAGAATGAAAAAGAAGACGTCCGGACATCCGGCAATGCCATAACCCGATAAACGAAAAGAAAAGAAAAATAAAGGGTTCGGATACGGATACGATTCACGCTTTTTCTTCTTCTTTCTTTCTTTCTCTCTTTTCTTTTTCTTAATCACCAACGCCTGCAACAGCGCAAGAGGAGCAGCTCCCGGGAAAAGATTCCAGCTAGTTACTCGCTCAACACCAGATCACTAAGAGCGGCTCGTTCTAACTTCTGGACAAAGCGGCGCAAGTTTACATCCGGATAATGACTCAGGACAAGGTACAGGCGAGCGGATGTGGACCAGACCCGCACGCCGGGCTCGGAGCGGCGGCTAGAAGAGGCAGAAACCGGAATTAGTCACTTGCTCAAAATAGCCGTTCCCCCTTAATTATTTGTGTGTTGATATATGTACATATATATATATATATATATATATATATATATATATATATATATATATATATATATATATATATATATATATATATATATATATATATATATATATATATATATATATATATATATATATATATATATATATATATATATATATATATATATATATATATATATATATATATATATATATATATATATATATATATATATATATATATATATATATATATATATATATATATATATATATATATATATATATATATATATATATATATATATATATATATATATATATATATATATATATATATATATATATATATATATATATATATATATATATATATATATATATATATATATATATATATATATATATATATATATATATATATATATATATATATATATATATATATATATATATATATATATATATATATATATATATATATATATATATATATATATATATATATATATATATAAACACACACACACACACACACACAAACACACATGTATATATGAATATATATATATATATATATATATATATATATATATATATATATATATATATATATATATATATATATATATATATATATGTATATATATATATATATATATATATATATATATATGTATATATATATATATATATATATATATATATATATATATATATATATATATATATATATATATATATATATATATATATATGTGTGTGTGTGTGTGTGTGTGTGTGTGTGTGTGTCTATATATATATATATATATATATATATATATATATATATATATATATATATATATATATATATATATATATATATATATATATACATGTGTGTGTGTGTGTGTTCCCCTACACACACACACAAAAAAAAAAAATAATAATAATAATAAATAAAAATAAAAACGAAACAAGAGAGCACAGCTGGCTGCAAACGCCGACCCGGAGACCTGCGAGGCGCCTGCAAGAACAAACAGAGGCAGAGCAAAGTTGAAACGTTTCTCGAGAACGAAGAAACGCCCGAATCCATTGCAAATTGCAGTGATCAAGACGACGAAATGTGACCTGCAGTAATATCCCTGGAGTCAGATAGTCTTTCCTGAGACGCATTTCACAAACAAGCTGCGTCTTCTAAGCATGGTTGTTACTATCATTATTATCATCATAGATAGGGTTGTAGTTGTTACCATCATTATCCCTATCGATATGAGTATCGTTAAAATTATCATTGTCATTATGATTATTACGATTATTATTATCATTATTATCATTAGTATTATAATTATTGTTATTATCATTTGTTATGATCATTGACATTATTATCATTATCATTATTAATATCATTATCATTGTTATCATCATTTTTATCTTTATCATCCTAATTATCATAATTATTATTGTGATTTTCATTGCTGTTAATACTGCTAATATCATTATTACAATAATCGTTGTTATTGTTATTATATCTCCTCTGTTTATTATTATTATTAATATTGCTTTTATTTTTATCATTATCATAATTTCAATTATTGTTATTACTCTTGTTAATGTTATCATCATCGTTATTATTATTGCTTTTATCATTATTATTGTTACTATTATTGTTATTATTATCATCATTATTATTATCGTTATTATTATTATTGCTACTATTATTATCATTACTATTGTCCTTTTATTCATCACTATTTTCAATATTATCTTTATCATTATTATTGTTTTTTTATTATAATCATCATCATTACTATCATTATCACTATCATCATCATTGCCATCGTTATCATTATCATTATCATTATTTTTGTTATCGTACTTGCTATCACCATTGTTGTTATCTTTATTATTATTGTTATTCTCATTTTCATCGTTACTGTTACTATTATTATTATTATCTTTTTTATCATTATTTTAGTGATAAGATAACAAAGATAACGTGATGCTATTCCTTTCTTGAAATTTATGTATATTTTTTCATTCTCTCTGTCTATCTCTCTCTCTCCCTCCCTCTCTCTCTTTCTCTCTTACTCACTCCCCCCCTCTCTCTTTTCCCCCTCCTCCTCTCTCTCTCTCCCTCCCTCCCCCTCCCTCTCTCTCCCTCTCCCCCTCCCCCCCACCCTCTCTGTCTCTCTCTCCCTCCCCCTTCCCTCCCTCTCCCTCCCTCCCTCCCTCCCTCTCCCCCCCTTCCCCTCCCTCCCTCTCTGGTAGACATCAAGCGGCTGGTATAACACGCCTTGAACATGCTTTATAAACTTCACTTTCGAGTTTAAAGCACCGTTGACAATGCAAGAAGCCAAAACACGAACCGATCCTCAAGTTACAGCGTTAAGCATCTCAAGAGCTATTCCCTTAAGCGCAGTCAGAAAGTTCCAGAAAGAGAGAGGAGAGCAAAAGCAAAGGCTCGAGGAAAGAGAGAGAGAGAGAGAGGGAAAAGAGAGAGAGGGGAGGGGGGAATGAGAGGGAGAGAGAGAGAGAAGGGGGGGGAGAGGGAGGAGAGTGAGAGAGAGAGAGAGAGAGAGAGTGAGAGATAGATAGAGAGAGTGAGAAAGAGAGTGAAAGAGAGAGAGTGAGAGAGAGAGAGAGAGAGAGAGAGAGAGAGAGAGAGAGAGAGAGAGAGAGAGAGAGAGTAATAAATAAATAAAGAGAGAGAGAGAGGGAGGAAAGAGAGAGAGGGGAGGGGCAGAGAGAGAGAAAGAGAGAGGGGTGGGGAGAGAAAGAGAGAGAGAGAGAGAGAGAGAGAGAGAGAGAGAGAGAGAGAGAGAGAGAGAGAGAGAGAGAGAGAAAGAGAGAGAGGGAGAGAGAGAAAGATGAGAGAGAGAGAGATACAGACAGACAGACAGAGAGAGAAAATAAATAAAGAGAGAGAGAGAGAATGAAAGAAAATAAATAAAGAGAGAGAGAGAGAATGAAAGAAAATAAAGAGAGAAAGAGAGAGAGAGAACAGCAAACAAAACAAGATCTGACATTTCTCTCCAACTACTTTGAATGTAAGACTCTATCAGGGAAGAGAGGAAAGCTTTCTGTGAGGAAGTTTTGGTCGAGAAACTTCAGGTCCAGTTGGTCGAGTTGACAATAAAGAGGAGATGCGCAAAAGCCGTCAGGAGTATGTACGGACCAGGTACAAAGACCGCAAGAGATCCTGTTGAGGTTGAAGTGACTTTGGGGCTTTTGGAGGCCGGCCCTTTGAGGCAGCGGCGACGGAGGCGGGGCTGCGACAGGTGGAGGCGGGGCTGCGACGGGTGGAGGCGGGGCTGCGACGGGTGGAGGCGGGGCTGCGACAGGTGGAGGCGGGGCTGCGACAGGTGGAGGCGGGGCTGCGACGGGTGGAGGCGGGGCTGCGACAGGTGGAGGCGGGGCTGCGACAGGTGGAGGCGGGGCTGCGACGGGTGGAGGCGGGGCTGCGACGGGTGGAGGCGGGGCTGCGACGGGTGGAGGCGGGGCTGCGACAGGTGGAGGCGGGGCTGCGACGGGTGGAGGCGGGGCTGCGACAGGTGGAGGCGGGGCTGCGACAGGTGGAGGCGGGGCTGCGACGGGTGGAGGCGGGGCTGCGACAGGTGGAGGCGGGGCTGCGACAGGTGGAGGCGGGGCTGCGACGGGTGGAGGCGGGGCTGCGACGGGTGGAGGCGGGGCTGCGACAGGTGGAGGCGGGGCTGCGACAGGTGGAGGCGGGGCTGCGACGGGTGGAGGCGGGGCTGCGACAGGTGGAGGCGGGGCTGCGACAGGTGGAGGCGGGGCTGCGACAGGTGGAGGCGGGGCTGCGACGGGTGGAGGCGGGGCTGCGACAGGTGGAGGCGGGGCTGCGACAGGTGGAGGCGGGGCTGCGACAGGTGGAGGCGGGGCTGCGACAGGTGGAGGCGAAGGAAGGGAGGTTGGTGGAAGTGGAGGGAATGTGGAGGTGAGGGAGTCGGAGGTGCGACAAGTGGAAGGTTGGGAGGCTGGTGGATTGGGTGGAAGTGGAGAGAAGATGAAGGTGGAGCTGCAACAGGTGGAGACGAAAGAAAGGGGGGGTGGTGGATGAGGTTGAAGTGGAGAGAAAGTGGGAGTGAGAGAGGCGGGGCTGCGACAGGTGGAAGCGAAGAGAAAGTGGAAGCGAAAAGAGATGAGAATCTGGTAGAAGAGGAGTGAGGCGGAGCTGCCAAAGGTAAAGATAAAATGATAGAGGCTACTGAAATATGGGAAGATGCAAGATGAAGTGGAATGGACAAGTGGAGAGAAAGGTGGAAACGTGGATGTAAAGTGGTGGTAAAGGAAAGGGACTTTGAGAGAGGAAAGGGCCGGGATTCTGTGTACCCTGATCCTATCTGCGGGATGCTGCAGTCTAGAATATGGTTGCCTCTTTTCCGGAGGAGGGATGGAGGACGCAATCTTTCCATTGCCATGACTTATTACGGCAATGGCACGTTAAACCACCAAAAATATTGCCATTCTGCCATCATTCACCGTGAGTGTCAGCCAAGCCATGGTCCTTGACGTGGTAGAGATCAAAACCACTATCGATATTACAAGATCCATCGCCATCATCACCACTTGATCACTAAGTTGCAGCATCACCACACGCCCTTACATCACACCATCACCACACTCCCTTACATCACACCATCACCACACGCTCGTACATCACATCATCACCACACGCTCGTACATCACTCCATCACCACACGCCCGAACATCAAACCATACCCCACCACAGAGCACCAAAACGGTATCACACCACAGCAGTACTATATCCACACATATCCACCCAGTATCCTGCGACAGAAGAAGCACCATCCTTAAGCACTATCCTATCTCCCTTCCCTCTGTCCGCACCATCGCCGTTCTGCCCCGTCTTCCGTCATGGTGAGGAGAGGGAGGTTGTCAAGCAAGGCGAATATCGTCGCTTGAAGTCAGGACGCGACGAGAAAAAATTTCAGATTTGATGGCCCGTCAACGCAACAATATGGCTAATGGACCTAATGTAAAAACGAAAAAAAAGAACGGTTGATTTTTTTCCCGCTTTTTTTTCTTTTTCTTTTTCCTTTTTCCTTCTTTTTTTTAATGATTTGCGAGAAGACGTGCTAAAGCCTGGCACATGAATGGCATACACTTGGTACTTTTTAGTTTTGGGAATCTTGGTGTTTCGTAAGTACGCTATTTTGCTTTTTATTTTTTCTTCCTCCTCTTTCTTTCTCTCTTTTATTTATGAGCTTGTTCATAAAATAAACTCCCTCGCATGCATCGCTTCCGTTATGCATACCCCCCCCCCTGCAAATGATAGGAAAAAAGTAAAATTCCTATAAGAAAGTAAAAAAAAAAAAAAAAAATCTACAAGCATGCAAGCACAAGAAAAATCATATGGTAAAACTGGCTGAAGAACAGATAACCACCTATTCCATATTGTACCTTCAAATAGATTAATATATTGATAGATAAGGTAATTAATGCAGGCGCATAGAAGCGTAATCAAATGCAAGGATATATAGATAGATGGATACATAAGCAAATAAGAAGCAATTAGAGAGCGCATACATACATATGTGTATGTGTATGTGTGTGTAGAGATAGAGAGATGGAGAGAGTAAAATAGATGAATAAATAAATAAGTAAATCCATACTGCATAAACAAAAATAACCCGAGAAAAGGTCAATCAATCAAGCCATTAATGCTCGAATATGTCAAAAACGATAAATAATTAGATACGAGGGAGACGGGCAGTGGGCAGTGAAGGGGAGCGGAAATGAATGGCTAATTCCATTCCAAGGATGGGAAGAAAGGATAAGTGGTATATATATATATATATATATATATATATATATATATATATATATATATATATATATATATATATATATATATATATGTGTGTGTGTGTGTGTGTGTGTGTGTGTATGTGTGTGTGTGTGTGTG
>NC_091566.1:23602411-23607411 GCF_042767895.1 Penaeus vannamei | reverse complement strand
TATATATATATATATATATATATATATATATATATATATATATATATATATATATATATATATATATATATATATATATATATATATATATGTGGAATACATAAGGTGGGAACATATTCATATATCTGCTTTAGTAATCTATCAAAGCATTAACAGCAAAATATGAAGTATTTCATATGTAACTGAGTTTTGCACTTGAATAAATCTTGAACATTTAGTTTAACATGAATATATTGTTTGATACAAAAACCTCTCACTCTATTTCTCTCTACTTCTATCTCTGTTACTATTAGTATTATCATTATCTATCTTTAATCTCACTTCTCAATCAGTTCTTCTCCCTCTCTTCAATCCTCGTATTTACCCTTCTTCAATCTCTCTCTCTCTCTTTCTCTTTCTTTCACTCTCTCCCTCCCCCCCTCTTTCTATCTATCTCTCTTTCTCTTTCTCTCACTCTCTCTCTTTCTCTTTCACTCTCTCCCTCCTTCCCTCCCTTTCTCTCTCTCTCTCTCTCTCTCTCTCTCTCTCTCTCTCTCTCTCTCTCTCTCTCTCTCTCTCTCTCTCTCTCTCTCTCTCTCTCCCTCCCTCCCTCCCTCCTCCTCCCTCCTCCTTCCCCTCCCTCCCTCCCTCCCTCTCTTTCTCTCTCTCTCTCTCTTCCTTCTCCGTTCCAACCTTCTCCGCCTTCTCCCTCTCTCCCGTATGAAAAGTGGTTCCATTTGCGGTTAAGGAGGGTCGTTCTCTTCGTCATTCTCCGCAGTCTATGAATTTACTCGTTCTCTCGTATTTCGTTTTTTTTTTTATTATTATTTATCTTTTTATATATCCGCTTACCTACCTGCCTACCTACTTATCTACCTACATACATACTTAGATATATACCTATCTATCTATCTATATTTTTATCTGTCTATTTGTCTTCCTGTCAATATGTCGATCTTTCTGTCTATCTGCTTACGCCTATCTCTCTATCTACATCTCTCTTTCTCTCGCTATCTTTGTCTGTCTGCCTGTCTCTGTCTGTGTGTGCGTGTGTGTTTGTGTGTGTGTGTGTGTGTGTGTCTGTCTGTCTTTCCTCTATCTATTTCTGTCTTCGTCTGTGTTTCTGTCTGTCTATCTGCCTCTGTCTGTCTGTCTATATGTCTATGTTTCTGTCTGTCTCTGCCTGGCTGTCTGTATCTCTCTCTCTCTCTCTCTCTCTCTCTCTCTCTCTCTCTCTCTCTCTCTCTCTCTCTCTCTCTATCTATATGTCTCCGTCAAAAACAGAAATAGACAAACAGATCTCTCTCTCTCTGTCTATCTCTTTCTTTCATTTTCTCTTTCTCTGACTTTCCCTCTCTGCCTCTGTCTCTCTCTGTCTATTTCTGTCTTTGTCTCTCTTTCTGTCTCTCTCTCTCTCTCTCTCTGTCTCTCTGTCTCTCTCTCTCTCTCTCTCTCTCTCTCTCTCTCTCTCTCTCTCTCTCTCTCTCTTTCTCTCTCTCGCTCTTCCTATCTATCTATCTCTCCCTTTATCTCTCTCTAAACAGACCAACAAATATTATTCTGTGCATTTATATACGTATGTGTAAAAAGAAGAAAAAAAATAAGAAAATGAAAGATGAAAAACAAAAATACACCCAAGAGCCCAAAAGCAACAAAATCATAAATGAAAGACTTCCTATAATTTTTCTTCCGAAATCCTTTACGTTCGAACGGAGGACACATGACACACCTTCCGCTCCCTTCACCAAAGGGGGATCGGGTACTTCGCTGCGATCACAAAGACGATAAAGAAGAAGAAGAAGAATTAGCAGAAATAGTAGAAGAAAAAGAAGAAGAAGGAGAAGTAGATGAAGAAGGCGAAGGATGAGAAAATAAGAAATAAGATAAGATAAGAAGAAGGATAAGAAAAGAAGAGAAAGAAAAAGAAATAGAAGAGGAAGACGAAAAAGAGGAAAATAATGGGAAGAAGAAGAAAAAGTAAAAGATGATGAAGAAGAAATGGGGTAGGAAAAGATAAAAAAAAAAACAACAATAGATACAGAAGTAGAAGAGGAAGGAGGAACAGAAGAATAGGATGAGGAAGAAGAAGAAGAAGCGAAAAAACGAAAAGAGAAATTAAGAAAAGAAAAAGAAAGAAAGAAAGAAAGAAAACGAAAAGAGAAAGAAAGAAAGAAAAAAAGAGCAGCACGGGAAACACTTTGGAAAATCGCGATCGTTAATCAAGTGTCGGAAACTGTACAAAAGATGAATCAGCGGCAGGAGACATTCCTTTAAGACGCGTGACAAGATGTTTACGGAGGAACCTAAAGAATTGTTGGAGAAGAGGGGGGGAGGGGGTGGAAGAGGAGGGGGAAAGGGGGAGGGGGTGGAAAGGAGGAGGGGCAGGAAGGGGGAGGGGGTGGAAAGAGGAAGGGGTGGAAGGGGGAGGGGTGGAAGGGGAGGGGGGTGGAAAGAGGAAGGGGTGGAAGAGGGAGGGGGTGGAAGGGGGAGTGGGTGGAAGGGGAGGGTGGAAGGAGGAGGGGTGGAAAAGGGAGGAGGGGAGGAGTTGAAGGGGGAGGGGGTAGAAGGAGGAGGGTGGAAGGAGGAGGGGAGTGGAAGGAGGGAGGGGGTGGAAGGGGAGGGGGTGGAAAAGGGAGGGGGTGGAAGGAGAAGAGGGTTGAAAGGGGGAGGGGGTAGAAGGAGGAGGGTGGAAAGGGAGGGGTAGAAGGGAGGGAGGGAGGAGGGGGTGGAGGGGGAGTGGAAGGGAGAGGGGGTGGAAGGGGGAGGGGAAAAGGGGGGTGGATAAGGGGAGGAGGGGAAAGGAGGGGAAGGGGAGGGTAGAAGGAGGAGGGGTGGAAGGAGGAGGGGGTGGAAGGAGGAGGGGGAAAGGGGGGATTGGAAGGAGAGGGGTGGAAGGGAGGGGGTGGAAGGAAGAGGGGGTGGAAGGGGGAGGGGGTGGAAGGAGGAGGGGGTGGAAGGAGGAGGGGTGGAAGGGGAGGGGGTGGAAGGAGGAGGGGGTGGAAGGGGGGGGGGGTGGAAGGAGGAGGGGATGGAAGGAGGAGGGAATGGAAGGAGGAGGGGTGGAAGGAGGAGGGGGTGGAAGGGGGAGGGGTGGAAGGAGGAGGGGGTGGAAGGGGGAGGGGGTGGAAAAGGGGAGGGGGTGGAAGGGGGAGGGGTGGAAGGAGGAGGGGCTGGAAGGGGGAGGGGGTGGAAAGGAGGAGGGGTGGAAGGAGGAGGGGGTGGAAAGGGGAGGGGGTGGAAGGAGGAGGGGGTGGAAGGGGGAGGGGGTGGAAGGGGGTGGGGGTGGAAGGAGGGAGGGGGTGGAAGGAGGAGGGGGTGGAAGGAGGAGGGGGTGGAAGGAGGAGGGGGTGGGAAAGGGGAGGGGGTGGATGGAGGAGGGGGTGGAAGGGGGAGGGGGTGGAAGGGGGGGGGTGAAAGGAGGAGGGGGTGGAAGGGGGGGGGGTGGAAGGGGGAAGGGGAGGGGGTGGAAGGGGAAGAAGAGGTGAGGAGTGGGGAAAGAAGATGGGCTAGGCAGGAAGAGGAGGGGAAGATGGGAAAAGAAACGGGGAAAGGTAAGAAGGGGAGGGGAGAAGGGAAGCAAGAGGGGAAGGGGAGGAGGGGGAAAAGGAAGAGAAGAGGGCGAGGGGGACCAGGGAAGGGCAGACTTGTTGGAAGAATTTTGAGAGAAGGGGGTTGAAGGGGGGAGAGGGGGAGTGGAGGTAAATAACAGAAAAAGAAGGGGGAGGGGGACACGATGGAAGAATTTGGGGGGCAGTGGTTGGAGAGGGAAAGAGGGAGGAGGAGCTGAGTTTAGGGAGCAGGAAAGGTGGAAAATTGTTTGAGATGGGGGTGGGGCAGGGCGTAGGGGAGTAGGGGGAGTAGGAACAGTAAAAGGAGGGGGGGGGGGAAGGATAGCAGGATTGGAATTTAGGAGAAAAGTGGAGGTTGAGGTGGGGGTGGGGGGTGGAGGTACACGAAAAGGGGAAAAAATATCTTAGGGATTTGGGAAAAGGGTTGGAGATGGGGAAGGAGAAGGGGGGGTGTACGGTAGGGGAAAAATTAGGAGTTGGAGCGTTGTTGGAGATATGGGAGAGAGGGAGAGAAATTTGGTATGAGAAGGGTACTGGAGAATAACGTGCGGATAATTGAGGGTATATGGATAAAAGATATGGAAATGTGGGGTTACTGAAGATGTTAGAGAAGGGTGAGGGTAGAAGAGAGGGGGAAGGGGGAGGGAAAACGAATCAGAAGTAAAAGAAAAGAGAAATTACGATGAAAACGCCACGAAACCAAAACTTTCGATTTCCTTGCGAGAGGCCAGAGGCAATACGTTTTGTTCTGCACTATTAATCATTCGCTTGTATACCCCATTTAACAATCATTTGTCTCTGGGCCCGCGTCGAACCGGTGGGAATAAGAGAAAAGACCCGATAAAAGAGGGAAAAAAAAGTCCCAGATAGCAATAAATGATGATAATTTCCTCCCCGAATAAATAATCGGCTTTTCCTCCTCTTTTTTCTTCCCTCCCCCGTCTGTCCTCCCGCCTCCCCTCTCTCCCCGGTCGCCTGTGAAAGCTCATTTGCTCTCGCATTCTCCTCCTATTACCTGATTCATCGCCTCTCCCCTTTCTGCCTTGACACCCCCCTCAGTTTCGTATCCCGCTCGGGCCCTTCCTTCATAGAGAACCCGCCTGTCGAGTGAGGCTTCCACAACTCGTACCCGACGATAACGTATGCAGCCGTCTTTTTCTCGTCCTCTTGAACGCTGAGCTCCCGGGGGCGACCGCAGCGCGCGCTCTGTCTGCTTCTGTTTGTTGCTCGGTTCTCTGTGTCTGCTTATTTTCGCTTCCTTTTCTCGTTTTCTTTGTTTAGGTTTCGGGTTCTTTCTCTCTATCTTTCTTTGGTTTCGTGTCTTTGTTTCTGGTTGTTTGTCTCTGTGTTTGTGTCTGTCTGTCTGTTTCTCTCTCTCTCTCTCCTCTCTCTCTCCTCTCTCTCTCTCTCTCTCTCTCTCTCTCTCTCTCTCTCTCTCTCTCTCTCTCTCTC
>NC_091566.1:23549911-23557411 GCF_042767895.1 Penaeus vannamei | reverse complement strand
TAAAAAAAAAAGTTTTACTCAGTCCACAAACCCGACTATAGAAAATTAAGAAAAGCGGTGATAATGAGTGAATAACTTAGAACCAAGACGCAAGAATAATGCTTAATTAAATACATTCATGCATGTCCGATAATTAAGTGTCGTCGCCGGTTTCTCATTAGATAGAAACAAAAGACCTCGGGGGGGATATTTTTTTTTTTTTTTTTTTTTTTTTTTTTGTCGGACAGATATCACATCTACGATTTTCTTTTTGTTTCGTTTTCAATATGTACAGTCCGTCGTGTTTTACAATCATTTTCTTTCATTGTTGTAATTGTGATTATTTTCATAATCTTTCTTGTGATCTTATCATCGTGATGATTATAGTAATAATATGATGATGATGATATTGATAATAATAACAATAGTAATGGTAATATCAATATCTGTGATAATGATGATAATTGTAATACTAATAACACCATAAACAACAAAAGCAACAAAAGCATTAATAATGATGATAAAGATGAAGTTGATGATAATAATGATAATGATAACAAGGGTGAGGATAATGGTGATAATTAATCGTAATAATCACAACAATGATGACCATGAATATAATAGATATGATGATGATAATAAATTTGGTAAAAAAGATGATAATGAATATCATGATTATGAATAGGAATAGGAATACGATGATGATAGATATGATGATGATGATAATGATGATGATAAGAATAACAACAACAACAAACATAAACTTCCCATCAACTTCAACCAAGAGAAAACAAAACCTCACGTCTAATCCAAACAAAACAAGAGACATCCACCTGGAAATCCCCCCCCCCCCCCCCCACGGCGCAGATCACATATACGGAACATTACCTGACGTATTCATCGAGAAACCCGTCTGTACCTCAGCGTCCAATCAATCATGAATCAGAATCATCCTTATGAATTACCCCTTTTGTGGGTTTCCATCCGATTCTCAATTGTGTTGTTTGGCTTCTTATTAGTACTGTGTCATATTGGAAACGTTTTTATTTTCTATTTTTTCCTCCTTTGCCAGTTCTGTAATGAATTCATGTGGGGTAAATCTGTGGAATTCTTTATGATGGTATATACTGTTGTGAAAAAAATGTTTTTTTATTTATCTATTTACTTATTTTTTATCATTCTTTTTGCAGAAAAAAGAATGATGATAATCAATACGTGTCCTAATTAGATAAACCTTATGAATGAAACGCACACACACACACACACACACAATCAACACAATCTTTGAAAATTCAAAGACTCGGAAAAATTATGAATCTGAGAACTTTGTAACTGAGAACGATTTGATTATGTAACTTAAATTGTGAAATTATTAAATTATCAAATAATAACGATTAAAATATGTAACTAAGGACGATTTGATCTAAAACGTGATTTCCCTCTTAAAGATACGCCTGGTTATTTTGATAATACAGAAAATAAAGTCACTGAATGCATTCTGGTTAAACAAACCCCATACCCAAAAAGTGAATTAATAATGTGTAAAAGATAGAGCTTCATTAGAGCCATCAAAAGAGATAGGGTTTTGTAAACACCTTTGCTAGCTAATTAGTTTTGGAAGGTTTTAAAATGATTAAAGTATTCGTTTTATGAAATTGCGTTGCGATACTAGTTCTAAATTACACCGCACTACGGAGCGAGGAATAAACAGAAGACTGATATTAATAGCAATGAGTTTTCTATTTCATTCGTCTTCTTCTTCCTTTGTTTCTTTTACGAAAGGAGAGGGAACTTAAAATAAAGTGTCAGTCAGTTACTTTTCTTTCTGTTTCTTCTGCTTTCTCTTATACCTTTTCTCATACTTTTCTTCCTCCTCCTCTCGTC
Organism: Penaeus vannamei; assembly: GCF_042767895.1. NCBI lineage: Eukaryota > Metazoa > Arthropoda > Malacostraca > Decapoda > Penaeidae > Penaeus > Penaeus vannamei. Next base: position 23,555,548 of record NC_091566.1, on the reverse strand, counting down.
TTCCTTCTTCTTTTCCCCCTTCTTCTTTCTTCTTCCTTTTCTTTTACTTTTTCTTCTTCTTCTCGTTTTGCTTCTTCTTTTCCTCCTCCTCTTTCTTCTTCTTCTGTTGCGTTTTCAAGAATTCATGAAAAGGAAAAGGAGAGATAATGTAAAGTGTGGAACCTCCGAAATGTCTATCCTTTTCGTTCAAAAGTGTATTACCATTTATTTTTATTACAATACAAAAGAGAAAAAAAGAAAAAGACACGTGGAAATTCTGCTCTGGACGTTTTGGTAAATCACGGTTCGTTTCGTGGAATGATTATGGTCCCGACATGTCCGTCAACTTAACACTTCCCTCACGTGACGAGGTGGCAACAAGAGAACCTCACATGGAGACGAATACTAAACAACTATTTCCATTTTACACCATTTATTTACGAAGACCGGTGAGTACTTTCTGGTGAAAGGTAGACAATAACTTTTAAAATCGACATTTTTAAACATTCATTTATACATTGGGAAAGCCTGTTGATGGGTTTCTGAACCAGTCACTAGTAGACAAACTGTTGTTCACAGAGAGACTGTTTCTAAGGACGACAGTTAAAAGCATCCGGTACAGTAATTGTTATTATTGTTGACAACTCCCTCAGCAAAAGAAAAATTAAATATTGATAACAATTGTGTTATTCTACATAAAGGTTGTTTGTTGATATTGATGTCAGCTGTAATGACAGGAAACATTAATTTGTGTTTCGAATTAATTCATACGAACTTTGGAGAATGCACAAGCCCAGATGTTAGTGTCGACATTGTCTGAATTGACACGAGAGTTAACGAGGGAGCTCTTGTGTGATAGTAGAATAGATATTGAGGAGAAGCGTTCCATTAGTTTTATCGCGAGGTTTCAGATTGGAAAAAAATATGTCCGTTATTAATGAGTGTATTTTTTTCCTCTTTTACTTTATAATAAACGATGTAATCAAAATGAAAGGTATATCGTATGAAATGTTAATAAACGTGTGCAATCGTGCGATACTTATAGTAATAATTTTATGTAAATTCTGAACAATATCATCATTAAAGATTACTTAAGAAAAACTAGTCCTCAATTAATGTGAATATATACATAGCCGTTTGTTGATATGTCTCGTAAATGGGAGATAAGAGAAAGGAAGAGAAAGATAGAGGACAAGGGAAAGAAAGAAAACGCGAAAAAGAAAGAGAGAAAAGTGTATGTGTGTGTGTGTGTGTGGGAGAGAGAGAGAGAGAGAGAGAGAGAGAGAGAGAGAGAGACAGAGAGAAAGAGAGAGAGAGAGAGAGAGAGAGAGAGAGAGAGAGAGAGAGAGAGAGTGAGAGAAGAGAGAGAGAGAGAGAGAGAGAGAGAGAGAGAGAGAGAGAGTGAGAGAAGTAACTGATTTAAATAGATAGATAGAGAGGAGGGAGAACACTAACAAAGATAGATAGATAGAGAGAACTAAATGAAAGGAGGCTGAAAGTGGGGGACAGAAAACGGGATCAAGTGAAAAAAAGAGAGAGAGAGAGAAGAAAGAAAAGGAGACAAAATTGAGAGACAAAATGAGAGAATGAGAGAGATGGAGAAAGCGAGAGCAAGAGTAAACAAAGAGAGAGAGAGATGGAGAGAGAGAAAAGACGAGAGAATGAGAGAGATACAGAAAACATGATCAAGATAAAACGTGAAACAGACAGACAGAAAAAGAATACTGATAATGATCATGATAGCAATAGCGATAATGGATATCAAACTAATAATACCCATCTCAAGAAAAAAAAAAATAACACTGATTACAACAATAACGATGGCAGGAAAAATGTATATAATATACTAGTGATGATGATTAAAACGCGCACACGCTCCCAAATGACGGCATCTCTCAATATAAACGTTTCCATCATTCGCTTTGCACCAGCGTCCCAAACGTTTAATTTCATTCATTCAGCCCCACCTTTGCGTTCCCCTAACCCTATATAAATCGATTTAACCCTTCAGTCTCTTCAAATACGGTTTATATGCACTGGTTATTTGGCAAGTATAATGTGTCATTTTGTGTGCGTTTAAGTCCGATGGTTAAGGGAAATTAATATTTTGACATGTACAGTGCCTCTGGGTTGCTTGTTCTTGTATTTGTGAATTACAATTTTCAGGTGTTCCTTATCGCTGTCTTACGGTAGATCTTTTAATGTCACACACACACACACACACACACACACACACACACACACACACACACACACACACACACACACACACACACATATATATATATATATATATATATATATATATATATATATATATATTTATATATATATATATATATATATATATATATATATATATATATATATATATATATACGCATATATACGAATATATACATATTTTACATATATATACATATTTATATACATATACATATGTATGTGTGTGCGTATGTGTGTGTGTGTGTGTGTGTACATACATATACAGAGGTATCTCTCCATATCTCCCTTTCTCCCAAGGTGATGGACGAGCGCTGGGAGGAGAACGTGAAGGAATTCGGTGCCGTCAACATCACGGGCTTCAGGATCGTCGACACGTCTCGGCCCTTCGTCAAGGACTTCATCAGGACGTGGGCCAATCTCGATCCCAAGGTGTTCCCCGGCGCCGGCAACAATTACGTCTCGGTGAGTGTTGTGTTTATTTATTTATTCATTTTATTATTATTATTTATTATTATTATTATTATTTTGTGAATAGAGAGTGGCTAAAGGGAAGTGAAAATTAATGAAGTGAAGGTATGGACTGAATTTTACGTGCAGGGAAAAAAACGCAACGGTTATATTTGCGCATAACGAGAAAACGCCACATACATTTCTGAATGCTTCTTCCTTAAAGAATAGATAAATAGAATGAAAAAGAAACGGAAATATTCGGAATGGAACTTGTTCCCTAGAAATATATATAAATAGAATAAAGAGCTAACGAAAACATTCGGAATGCAACTTGCTCCTCAAAAAATATATAAATAGAATAAAATATAAACGAAAACATTCAGAATAAACCTTGTTCCCCAAAACAGATCAATGAAACGAAAACTAAAACGAAAACGAAACCAGCCACAGAAAGGAGGCTGCAACAGATTAAAAGAACATAAGATGCTTAGAGCTTTTAAACTTCCCGCGGCGCACAACTTGGGTAAGAAGCACCTTGAGACAGCTCTGAGGTGTTCTAGAGTACTTTAAGACTTCCACGAGCGGGCGGCCGGTTTAAGAGAAACCAGAAGATTTCCTCGCCGCTCTAAGAAGCCGGTAATGCTCGTAATGGCGGGGAAAGGGGAAGGAGGGAGAAGGGGAGAGAAGGAGGGAGAAGGGGAGGGAAGGAGGGAGAAGGGGAGGGGAGGACCATATTTGACAGGGTTCTCCCATATCCATTTTGAAGAGTAGCTATTGAGCCGCAGGCAAATTAGGAATGGAATCAAGAGGGGGGAGGGGGGGGGGAGGGGCTCACGCCGAGAGGAATTTTAGATTAGGTCGCTTGTTCAGAATAGCTTGACTCCCCAACGTGCTGGGCTTCAAAGAATTAGGGCTTGCAGAAAGGTTTATCAAATACGAATCTAAATTTTAAGCATACGGAATAGGGGTGTAACTTGCCATAACTCTCTCTCTCTCTCTCTCTCACATATATATATTCTTACATACGTATATATATATATATATATATATATATACATACATGTATGTATATGTATATGTACATATATATATATATATATATATATATATATATATATATATATATATATATATATATATACATATATATATATATATACAAACATGTATATACATTTATACATACCTATATATATATATATATATATATATATATATATATATATATATATATATATATATATATATATATACACACAATGTATATATATGTATACATATATACACACATTATATATATACATATACATATACATATACATACATACATACATACACACACACACACACACACATATATATATATATATATATATATATATATATATATATATATATATATATATATATATATATATATATATATATATATATATATATATATATGTTTAGGGGGCACAGTTTATGAACGAGCAACGGAGACCTTCATGGACACATCTGTATGATGCTCATTTACTAAAAGAAATTGTAAGTTACATAGATGAGGTAAATCCATTGATTAAAAAAAATACTAGCAAATAAAAGTATCCATTTTCTTAGTCGTTTGTAAAGAAAAGGAAAGAAACAACAACCTCTTATTTCTATTATAAAGAAACACATCTATCAAGAACAGCATTGACCTTCACGCATTTTTTAATTCCATTTTCCTTTCAAAACCAGAAAAAGAACAAGGAAAAAGGACTATCTCGTAGCTGTCTAACTGTCACAAAAGCCAAACAGCCGTCAAGCAGGACGAATAGGCTAGTAAACAGGTGGATAGCCTATGGACGGCCGGCTGAGTGTGGGTTTACATGGGTATTTGGAGATGTAATCACCTCGTTTGGGCGGGGCTCACGCTAACTGGCGGGCTGAGTGTTGGTTAGCGCCGCCCATTTCGGTATTATGGCCAGAACGGAACAACGCCATCTTTATGCTGATGACGTCATAAAGGTGAACAGTTCCCTAAGTGAGAACGTCCTTGGAATAGAGATGGACTAAAGGCACTTCACTCCTGTTGCTCTTGCGGGTGCTGCTCGCGCTCTCGTTGGCTCGTTCTTGGGTTCGTTCGCTCGGTCGTACGGTCTCGTTCGCTCGGTCTTACCTTCTCGTTCGCTAGTTCTTACGTTTGTCCGCTCGTTCTTTGGTTTTCTTTCTTTCGTTCTTACGTTTTCTTTCGTCCGGTTTTGTGTTCTCGTTCGCTCGTTTATATCTTCGTTCTCTCTCTCTTTTTATTATTATTATTATTTTTTGTTACATTCGTTCGTTTTTGCGTTCGTCCACACGACCTTACTTTCTTCCTTTCATTTTTTTTATTCCCATGTTTGTTCGCACGTTTTTTTTTTTCTCTCTCTTCTTCCCCGTTCGCTCGTAATTCCGTTCGTGCGATGAAAAGATGCTTCGCGCGAGAATGAAGTTGGACATTCCAGTTTCCGTTATATGACGTGTTCTTTTAAAGTGGGAAGATGAGAAATGAAATGATTGATGAGGTGTTTCTGTTCTCTCCATATATTCCCTCTCTCTCTCCCTCTTTTCTCCCCTAATAGTTCACGATTTATTCCCCCTTATACTTTCATGCTTTTATTTATTCATTGCTTGCTGCAGCAGATCGCGTCTGTATTTTAATCAGTATTACCTATGAATATCAGATTATAAAGAAGAATGTTTGGTCAGCGGCGTTGGATGAATTTGTTTATGATTAAAGCTCGTAATTGTAATTCCTCTGTGTTTGGTTTAAGACGATTTTTTTTTTTCTATCCAGTTCTTCCATCTTTATGTGTTTTTTGTTTCTATCCTTCTTCCCTACGCCGGCATTCTTTCGAATCCCTCCTCCGAAATCCACTCCCTCCCCTCCCCCTATTTTATTTTATTTTATTTTTTTCATCCTTTCATCACACATCTCCAAATATCCTTCCAATTCCCTACACTATACTCCTCTTTCCCCGT
>NC_091566.1:23539911-23542411 GCF_042767895.1 Penaeus vannamei | reverse complement strand
AGCTATTCCTTCATGACTGTCTTGATTAATAATTGTGCCATTGTGTTACTGCCAACATTGTCATTACTTGTATTGTGAGTTAGATGTTTATTAATTAATCCCCGATTGTACATGATTGCGAAAGTCCTCCTTTTCATCAGGTTCTATTTTCTTCTCCATTATCTTTCTTTGGCATTTCTTGTTCTATTCTTCGTCTGATTACATGAGAAAGGGGGAAATGAGAGAATGTGGAGAAACGCTAATATTAGTGGAATGAGGAGGAAGGAAAGAACGTGGAAGATGCAGTATCAAAGGAGAAGAGTGAAAGGATAAAAGGTGAGGAGGGATTAGAAGAAAGCTGAGGAGAGAGAGAGAATAAGGAAGAAGAGGAGGAAAGGGTTGATGCAGGTATGAGGTAGACGATGAAGAAGAAGAGGAATGAGGTTTATGAAGATTAGACAGAGATGGAGAAAGGGGGGAAAGCTTATTAGGATAGAGGAGAGGAGAAGAAGAAGGAGATTTAGGGGAAGAGGAGAGGAGAAGAGGGTTAATGAAAAACAAAAATTGAAGAAGAGGAAAAGGATCTATGACGGTAAGAGGGAGGGAGAAGAGGAAGGAAAGAGAAAAGTGAGAAGAGGGATAAATGGATGATAAAAACGGAGAAGGAAAAGATGAAAAGTGAAGTACATTAAAATACAATACTGAAAATGCGAGTAAGATTGATGAATGTGTCTGTGTGTATGTCTGTGTGTGAGTTTGTATGTGTGTGTGTGTGACTGTGTGTGTGCACATGCGTGTGTGACTTTGTGCGCTTGTGTCTGTTTGTGTGCGCCTGTACACCCATAGAGATAATCAGGTAGACAGATGAGGACGGAAAAACGAAGAAAAATGGAAAAGGAAAGAGGCGAGATTCCGGGCGACGGGGAGGCGAGCGACGCCCCCGACGGCGCGCGGCAGCCGGCGTGGGCGCGAGCGTCTGAAGGAGAGGCGGCGGGCGGGATGGATGGCGCGGGCGGCGTACCCTTCACTCTTTCTTGTCTGCGTGAAGACGATAACAGCATCACTGTTCATTGCTCGAATAAGCTCCCTTGACGGTAAATAGATGCGGGAGGAAATACACGTGAGCGTAAGTATCCGTCACGGCAAATTTATATGACAGGCTGCAAGTAACTTGTCTCCCGGACTCACTTAAGCCCGCGCCTGCACCCTCCCGATATCAGAGGCGCGCTCCCCGGGTTTAATAACCTCATAAAATGGCAAATGAGTATGATTTATAAGATGTCAAGTATTAACTTACTTATCTTGGCTGCGAAGGGACGATAAATCAACCTTGATTATCAACCCGATTTGCATAATTGCCCTCTTGAAGGTGGCCTCCGACTCTGAATCAATAACCGCATTGGCCAATTTCTCCCCCCATATCGCGACGGTTAAATCTTGTCGGAAAATAATAGCCGTCGATTAACACAAATTAACAAATTTCCTTCGGCGCGATTAAATTCAACGCCGATCATACGTTTTCGGGGAAGCAGGAGGCGAGCGGCGGCTGAAGGGGCAACGACCGATATATTAGGATTGTCGGAAAAACGAGGATGCCGTTCTTCCACTCAGGCGCTGAGGGCTTTATCACCTAATTATTCTCGCATCGGCAACCTCTACTCCAGAAGGTGCAGATTTTTATTTTTTTTTATTTTTTTAAGTCCGTTTTTTTCTCTTTAATTCTTTATTTTTTCTATCTATCACTTCTCACCCTCTCCCTACTCTAATAAAGTCTGATATAGAATCATTATCATTTTTAGTCAATAGCATTTTTTCGCTCGTTATCGATGGGTTTGATTTTGTTATCATTATTATCACAACCAGTGCTGTTGTTCCTTTACTATTCATTATTATGATGCTGATGACTTTTTTTTTATTATCTTCCCCTTTTGATTATCATTACTGTTTATCATTATGATTATCATTGCTGTTATTATCATTACTGTTTATCATTATGATTATCATTGCTGTTATTATCATTACTGTGTATCATTATGATTATCATTGCTGTTATTATCATTACTGTGTATCATTATGATTATCATTGCTGTTATTATCATTACTGTTTATCATTATGATTATCATTGCTGTTATTATCATTGCTATAATTATGATTACAATTGTTATAATTATCATTATCCTTAATGATAATTATAATTCCTTAATAATCATTATTCATAGTAATCGAAATATCATTATCATCCTTATTACCAATTTTGACATCGTATCATAACTATCATCACCAACATTAACGATACCTAATCATTGTCATCATTTATTTCTCATCCTCATCCGTAACACCATCACACTATTGATAAACAAATAAACAAAGAATTAAAAAGCAAATCGACTGCTTCCTTGCCCAACGGAATCTGCCAGGGTCGTAAAGGAATCGGAGGGTCGTTATGTGTTACGGGAGCGTCTACGTCTCCTCCTGATGTCCGAGTTTGACGTCTTGTAAGGAGATGAGACAAGGAGGCTT
>NC_091566.1:23527411-23537411 GCF_042767895.1 Penaeus vannamei | reverse complement strand
TTCTTGTTTATCCATAACAGAAACTTACACTAAAAACCAAGGCGCCGGGTACATTTTCCTCTTACTCTCTCTTCCCTTCCATCAATCTGTCTTCGCGCTCTCTCCTCTTCCCTCCTTCGCCCTTCAGCGGGAGGAGGAGGAGGAGGGGAGGGCTTAAGGGTAAAGAGAAGGGCAAAGGGAGGAAGGGTATGGGGAGGGGAGGATGGGAGGGGGGGTAGGGTGTTCCTTAGAGGGGCGTGGCGTGTCCGTAATTAGGGATGACACGTTGAAATATACGAGGAATCTTTTCGCCAGGGAATGTTTGGTTAAAAGAGATGAATGACGAGGTTCGTGTAGGATGCAGTCTGGAGCGAGGAAGAAGTATGGGGGCGGGGAGGAGGAGGAGGAGGGGGAGGGGGAGGGGGAGGAGGGGGAGGAGGAGGGGGAGAAGAGGGGGAGAGGGGAAGAGGGGGAGGGGGAGGAGGAGGAGGAGGAGGAGGGGGAGGGGGATGGGGAGGAGGAGGGGGAGGAGGAGGGGGAGGAGGGGGAGGGGGAGGGGGAGGAGGGGAAGGAGGAGGAGGAGGAGGGGGAGGGGGAGAGGGGAAGAGGGAGAGAGGAGGGGAAGGGAGGAGGAGTGGAAGGGGGGTGGGGAGGAGGAGGAGGAGGAGGTGGATGGGGATAGGGAAGAGGAGGAAGAGGGGAGGGGAAGGGAGGAGGAGGAGGGGGGGAAGAGGAAGAGGAGAGGGGAGGGGAGGAGGAGGTGGAGGGGAAGGGAAGGGAGGAGTGGAAGGGGGATGGGGAGGAGGAGGAGGAGGAGGGGAGAGGGAAAGTAGGAGGAGGTGAAGGGGAGGGGAAGGGAGGAGGAGGTGGTGGGGAGAGGGATGGGGAGGAGGAGGAGGGGAAGGAGTGGGGTGGCCGAGGGAGAAGTATATAGTGGGGAGGAGGGCGAGGGTGCGGGAGTAAGGAAAAGGTATGGGGTGGGGAGTAAGCTGAAAAGAAGGAGGGGGACTGGATGAGGAAAAAGTATAGAGGGAGACAGGCAGACGGAGAATTTAGGGTGGAGGAACAGGGGAATGAAGAGGGCAAAGAAGGAGAGGAGGAAGAAAGAGGAAAGGAAGAAGAGGGAGGGAGAGGGAGTTAGGAAGCCCTATAGTTTGACTAAAAAAGAGAGGATGAGGGCGGGTTAAGACGAAGGCTGAGGGAGACGAAAAAGAAAAAGATTACAGGGGAGGAGGGAGAAGGGGAGATGGCGAGGAAGAAGGAATAGAGATGATTAAGGAGAAGAGAAGAGGGATTAAGGTCAAGGAGGGACGAGGAAGAAGTATAAGGTAGGGGAGGAGGGGGAGAGGAAGGGAGTGAAAGTGGTAGTAAAGGAGGAGGGGGTAAAGATGATAAAAGGTTGGGATAGGAAGAAGAAAATAAGGATGGAAAAAAGGCAAAGAAGAAGTATAAAGTGAAAAAGAAGAGGAAGATGGAAAAAGGAAGAATTAGAAGAAAAAAATCAGTAAATAATATGATATCCATATAAGACGCCCAGTGAAAGAGGATGAAGAAATACGTAAAAAAAATCATAAAAGTAAACATGTATATTATAACTGCATCCAATAATAAAAAACAAGAACATTCGAAATACACATGATAAGAAAATAACAATGAAATAGATCGATAAATTCTGGAAAGGAAGGACGATGGGTGGACGTAAGGATAGACCAAAGCAAGCAAATAAGTGAAACGAACCAAATAACCAAAGAAAGAAAGAAAGAAAAAAAACATTAATAATGGGTTCACGCAAGGGTAAAGACATTCCACGAAATGGAGAATAGAAAATGTTCATTATAAAGAACGGAATTTAATAGGGCATATATGCGTGCTTTGTCATTCATCAATTTACGGTTGAGTACAGTAATATATGAATGCGTTCGCTCGGCCATGTACTTATTCAAACGCCCATGTTATTACCGTGCAACTATCGCTGTCATCATCTTAATTGCATTGCGACGTCCATTTTTCATTTACATTAATATTGCATGCTAAAGGTGGGTCTTAGATTCAGGTGTATATATGTATATATATATATATATATATATATATATATATATATATATATATATATATATATATATATACAGGTAAATATATACAAAAAAGAGAGAAAATGGAAATTTTGCAAAAATATTCACCAATGGCAAAAGAAAAAGAAAAAAATATTTTTTACAACACGTGTCTTTCTTGTTGTTGTTCTTCTTCTTTTCAAGGGTAATGATTATGATGAGTTAGTGGGGAATTTACTACTAATTCTCGTTGTAAACCGTGACTGACATTTCACACAACGTTACTGTCTAACAAAGAAACCAAGAAAGAATAAATAAACCAAGAAAGGATTAGGAAAACATTAATTAATTGGGGGCGGAAATAAAGGTATTCGTACTCCTAAAACATAAATTAAACAAGACCTTATTTTATGCTAATTTAATAAACTTCAAGTCTTAGGCCATTTGCAAAACCGATGTGCCCATTTTCACGAAAACACTAAACAGATGAATAGTTAAAAGAAGAGTCAAGTGATGGTAGTCATGCTAATAATTCAGCATAGCGTAATTTAGGAGAGCATGAATCTCATTACAATACAGGACGGACTCTTTATGTGGTTTTATACGTGGCTGAAAAGTACTGCTAGCTATTACACAGAATGTATTACGCACGCACTGTTTGCAAAGGTGTGCGCGACTTCCTATCAGGTAGATAAAACAGTGGAATTGGAATCACATTGCTTTATTGTACATTCTGTGGCCATTCCTCCCCCCCCCCCCCCCCCGCTCGCATACTCTCCAGTTTCACCATCACCGTCCCCACCCCCCCACCACCACCACTACCACCACCGATCTCGTACTGTCAATCACGCAGCCGATTCATGTTATATCGGAATGCACGTCAAGTTACGGCGTTAATTTGGGCTATGGTGGAGACGTGTGAGTATGTGTCTTTCTGTTTCGGAAAGTTCCAGGAAGTAGTGTGATATAAATGTAAATGATATTGTTATATTACTGTTTTTTTTTTAGGGAGGGGTGGGGGCAATGGTCTGTCTATATCATAATCATCTGTATTAGTTTTTTTTTCAGATAATTGCAAGCCCTTACGACGTTTTGAATGAGCTCATGATATTATTAAAGATTGGCTTTAATAGACACTAAAACCAAGAACATCTTCAATCACATCATCATCCGATAAAAAAATTATTATCATGATGATGGCAATTAAGATAGTAATCGTAATATTCGTAGTCATAGTAATGATAAAAGAATTCCTGATGCTCTGAATACTTTAAGGAAATTTTTATAATGATATGATACACAGAGTAAGAAAAGCAATGAAAATAAATACATCAACAATAAAAAAAAACGTACTTAAAAATATACAACGAAAAGCTAGTCCCGACAAACGGAAACTATTTTTCTTTGCTTAAAGGACGTCTGATGATATGCACAATAAACCATAATGTTAAAAAGTGCATCATGGGAAGAACAAGAGACATTCCAGATCATGAAGCACGGGGAGGCTGCTTATATTTTAAAAAAATGAATAAAGAAACATTCTAAAAAAGAGAGAGAGAGAAGAAAATAAAGAAAAGAAAATAAGGAGAGGGGAAAAAAGGAGGGGGGAATAAAAGTTGACTGTGAGTGAGGAGTAATGAGACAACAGACATAGTGGAGCTAATGAGAAACACTGCAGGATGAGGGTGTCCATGAGAGAGGGGGAGGGGGGGGGGAATGCGAGGAGGAGGGAAGGGTGCGAGGAAGACAGAGGACGGAAGGGAGGGGGGTACTAACGTAGTGAGGAAGAGGGGAAACAGCAGTGAGGGGATTGCGAGTGAGGGGAAGTAGGGTTTCGAAGGGAGGGTGAAAATAGAGGGAAGGGTGTGAGTAAGACGTGTGTGAGGGAGGGTGGGCCGTATGAGGGGAGGAAGAGGGGAAAATACAAGAAGAGAATGAGGGGTGCGAGTAATAGAGGGTTAGAAAGGGAGAAAGAGGAAACAGCGCAAGGGGAAAAAGGGGGTGACAGAAAGAGAGGGAGGGAGTTTAGACCTTTTAAGTGGGGAGAGAAAAGTGCATGTTGGCGGGGGAGGATGTGAGTAAAAAAGGTGAAATCGCTAAAGAGGGGAGAGCGAGAGGGGAATGGAGAAGGGTAAGAAGCCTCGAAGTAGTTTAACGATCGTGGAGAGGGTCATTTATCGAATTTATATATCAACTTAATAAGGAAATGTCTTTTTATTTATGCCACTAGGGTAAAGAAAGGAGAAGAAGGAGATTAATGTATGCATGAAGACGAAACATCACGCCTAAAAAAGAAGAATGAAAAAAAAATATATACATACCATGACATTTGAAAACAAATATGAATGCATAAGGAATACTTAACAAAAGAGAAACCATAGTATAAAAGATCACTCAAAACAAACAAACAAACAACTGAATATCCGATGAAAGCAAATATTGAATGTCTTAAAAAGAAAGAAAGAAAAAGAAAAAAACGCCAAGAACAATCTGAATGTCGCAAGATGAGCTTTAGAACGACTTTCTGAAAACAAAAGCAAATACGAAGGAGAGAGCAATATGTGAACGCCTGGCAAGATCGGGAGCGTCGGGCAAACAGCGTCTTGAACACACTGAAGGGAAAGCGGTGTGAATAGAGAAAGGTGGTTGGAGGTGTTAGCGAGGGGGGGAAGGGTGGAAGGTGAAGAAAGGATTGTGGATGTTTAGGGGGGTAACAGACAGAGGTGGTTGGAGGTGTTAGAGAGGGGGGGAAGGGTGGAAGGTGAAGAAAGGATTGTGGATGTTTAGGGGGGTAACAGACAGAGGTGGTTGGGGGTGTTAGCGAGGGGGGGGGGGCAGGTGAAGAAAGGGTTGTGGATGTTTAGGGGGGTAACAGACAGAGGTGGTTGGGGGTGTTAGCGAGGGGGGGGGGCAGATGAAGAATGGATTGTGGATGTTTAGGGGGGTAAAAGAAAGAAAGAAGGGGGGATATAAGTGAAGGAAGGAATGGGGCTATGTAGAGGATGAAAGAAAGGGGAACGATTGAGACGGTATGAAAGAAGATAGTTTGGGTGGGGGTGGGGGGGGCGATAGAAGGATAAGGGCGGTACAGAGGGGGGAAATATGGGGGTGAAAGCAGGGGAGGCATTCCACGTGGATCAAAGAAGGGGGGGATGAGGGTAGGGGGTGAAAAGAAGAAGGGTAGAGGGGGTAAAAGGTAGAGGGGAGGTGGTGCACGGGGTGAGAGACAGGGTAAGTGGTGAAGCTATGTGGGTGATGAACCAAAATACGGTGAAAGAAGCATTGGAAGAAAATAATGGTAGTAGCATAGAAAAGAACGATGACGGTGGAAGAGGTAAAATAAAGAATTTGATAACATAAGCATAAGAAAGAATAGGGACGATGGAAGAGGTAAAAGAAAGCAGCTTTGAAAGAAAAGATTGGGAGAAACATAGAAGAGAACGGAGACGGTGGAAGAGGCGAAATAAAGAAAGAAGCTTTGGAAAGAAAATGATGTCAGAAACATAAGAAAGAAAGAGGGAGGTGGAAAAGGTAAAAAAAAGAAGGTTTGAAAGAAAATGATATCAGGAGCATAAGGAAGAAAGAAGGAGGTGGAAGAGGTAAAGAAAGAACCTTTGAAAGAAAATGTTGCAGAAACATAAGAAAGAAAGAAGGAGGTGGAAGAGGTAAAGAAATAATCTTTGAAAGAAAATGATAGCAGAAACATGAGAAAGAAAGGAGGTGGAAGAGGTAAAGAAAGAATCTTTGAAAGAAAGTGATGGTAGAAGCATAAGAAAGAAAAAAAGAGGTGGAAGAGGTAAATAAAGGTTTGAAAGAAAATGAGGGTAGAAGCATGAGAAAAGGGAACGACGGATGAGGTAAAAGAAGGTGAAGCAGGTTTTTAGAAAAGAGGGGATGAAAGAAATCCAAGGAAGGGGTGGAGGATGAAACCGGGGAGACGAGAAGGCTCTATAGGGGAGGGGTGATTTTCGAAGAGGGGAAGGGGACAAAGATGAAAAAAAAAAAATGGTTGGGCGAGGGAGTTCTCGAGAAGAGAGGGGATGTCGGGAGGACGGGAGGGAGGAGGAGGGGAAAGAGGGGAAGCCGGGGAATGTATCAATCAACATGATTGCTGTGTGACGGATTCTCCTCTCCTTCCAGGAAAGTCTCTTTTTTCCTCCTTCTCTCTTTTTTCTTTCTTTCTTTTGCTTTTTTCCCCCTTCTTCTTCGCCCTTTTCACCCTCCGTTTATTGATGCCTTTAGAAACATTGTCTGATGCTGATCAGTGTTTGTAATGTTTATAACGAGCTCGCTTTTGTTTTTGCTTCTTTTTGCGAGTTTCAATTGTTCGGTTTTGAACACGCCGAGTATACGCTGTATCATTATCCAAAAAGCCTTTTACACTAGACTTTTTTTTGTAATATGGCATTCATTTTAATCTCTGCTTGACTGATGTCTCTAACGTGATATCAAGTTGATGGAATTGATAAGATGCATTTAGTAAAATGAGCGACCCCATCTGAAGTTATCGAATGTTGATGACGTGTCTTGCTTATCCCACAAGGCAAAGGCAAGAGAGATTAAATGACAATGTTTTACGTTTTTTCCTTTTTTCTTTCTTTCTTTCTTTCTCCATCCCTCCTCCCCCCCCCTCTCTCTCTCTCTCTCTTTCTCTCTCTCTCTCTCTTTTTTTTCTTTTTTTTTCTTTTTTTTTTGTAAAAAGGGAACTGGGTAAGGGAATGATATTCAGAGTAGGTCCGTTTGCGTTCTTGATAAGATCTTGGTGTTTATGTTTATGCTTATGACTTTCCTTGACTATGCAGATGAAGGGAAGCAACAGTGTTTTATGTTCCTTGTGCTTGAATCTGCATTTACCAAACCTATATGATTTCTCCCTCTCTCTCTCTCTCTCTCTCTTTATCTTTTATCTGTGTATGTGTGTTTCTGTCTCTCGCTCTCTCTTTCTATCTTACGCACACCCTTGTCTGCCCCTCCCTCTCTTCCTCCCTCCTTTCCCACATTCTCCTCTGCCCCCCCCCCATCCCTCCCTTTCCCCATTCTCCTCTACTCCTTCCCTCCTTTCCCTTATTCCCCTCTCCTTCCCTTCCTGCTTTTCCCCATTCTTCTCTCCCCTTTGATCCCTCCCTCTCTCCCCCCATTTTCCTCTCCCTCCTCCCTCCCTTCTCCCATTCCCCTCTCCTTCCCCCGCTCCCTTCTCTTCCTTCCCTCCCACCATTCCCCCATTTCTCTCTCCCTCCTCCCTCCCTTCTCCTCCTCCCCTCCCACCCTTCCCCTCACCTCCTTCCCTCCCACCCTTCCCCCATCCTCCTCTCCCTCCCTTCCCCCGCTCCCTTCTCCTCCTCCCCTCCCACCCTTCCCCCCTTCCCCTCACCTCCCTCCCCCCAGCCCCAAAACAAGGGGAAAATGCGATATTTCGACGAAGCTCCGGAACAGTTCTTAGCCTGAATTGCGCAAACATTACCCGAAAGATTGTCCAAATATTAACTTATTGAATGCCTTCGCCACGATGCCGGGGGTATTAGTGTACGCATCCAGGAAATTATGCTTGCGTCCGTGTGGATAGCGAATCGGGAAAATGTTTGTAGAGAAGCGGTTTCGGGCGATTGATAAACGCGGGGATAGATAGCTTGATGAATAGATGGGCAGATTAGGGAGAGAGAGAGAGAGAGAGAGAGAGAGAGAGAGAGGGAGGGAGGGAGGGAGGGAGGGAAGGGTAGAGAGAGAGAGAAGGGGGAAGGAGGGAGAAAGAGAGAGAGAGAGACAGACAGAGAGAGAGAAAGAAAGATTGAGATTGAGGGAGGGAAGGAGAGAGAGAGAGAGAGAGAGAGAGAGAGAGAATAAGATTGAGGAAGGGAGGGAGAAAGAGAGAGAGAGAGAGAGAGAGAGAGAGAGAGAGAGAGAGAGAGAGAGAGAGAGAGAGAGAGAGAGAGAGAGAGAGAGAAAGACAGATAGACAGAGTCAGAAACAGATAAAATCTATCCATCTATCTCCCTACACCCCCCAACCCCCCCTCCCCCCCCCCAAAAAAAAAAAAACGCCCCAGATAGGTCGACAGTAGCCCATCCTATCAAGGCAGACGGCGACCCTGAAAGCTTGTCATGACGTGAACTAATGAAGAGCAGGATTATCTGAATCAAATCTTTCTCTGTGGCAGATTTCTCCTTTCACCAGAAGGATGATGGACGTCGGGGCGAAGCGGGCGAACGGGAACCGGTGTTGACGCTTAGATCATTCAAGGGCCGGTGGGAGTGGCCGAGGGGGGCGGCTCCTTCTTAATATTCTAGGAGGATGGAGGATGGATTGGGGAAAAGGGGGAGGGAGGGGTGGGGGATGGGGAGGAGAGGGAGGGATGAAAGATGGAGGATGGATTGGGGATAAAGGGAGGGAGGGGTGGAGGATGGGGAGGAGAGGGAGGGATGGATAATGGGTAGGAGGGGGAGGGATGGAGGATGGAGGATGGATTGGGGAGAAAGGGAGGGAAGGGTGCAGGATGGGGAGAAGAGGGAGGGAGGGATAATGGTGAGGAGAGGGAAGGATGGAGGATGGGGAGAGAGAGAGAAGAAGGGATGCAGGGAAGGATGGAAAAAGGGGACGAGGAGGATGGGAAGGAAAAGGAGAAATGAGGACGGGAAACAGGATGATAGAAGATAAGTGGAGGGGGGGGGGGAGGATAGGGGGTCGAGAAGGAGGGGGGAATAAATAGGACAAATAGGGAGCAATGGTGATGAGGACGACGGGTTACGGAGAGAGAATGAAGAAGAATGACAGATAGATAGGGAGGAGAGATGTGGATAGGGATGAATATTGGATGGAGGACGGGAGAAAGAGGCATTACGATAAAGAGGTGGATAGATGAAGGATAGGAAGGAGGGAGGGAGGAGGACGAAGAATGAGGGAAGAAATAGCAGACTGGATGGTAGATAGAGGATAAGAATAAGAATACTGAGGAGGGTAGACCACAGAAAGAAAGGGAATAGAAAGACAAACGAGGGGGGGGGAGGAGAGAAGGATGAGGACACGGATGAGATGGATGAGGAGAAAAGATGAAACAGAAAGAGAGGATTAGAATGAAAGACAAGAGAAGAAAGTCATTATAAGAGGAAAAGGAGAAGGAGGAGGAGGAGTAGATAGCAGAAAGATTAGGAGCAAGAAGTAGAGAAAATATGTGATAATGAAAAGTTAAAAAAAAAAGAAAAGAAAAAAAAATATATATATATATACATATATATATATATATATATATATATATATATATATATATATATATATATATATATATATATATATATATATATATATATATATATATATATATATATATATATATATATATATATATATATATATATATACATATAAGATAAGTAATCTTAATATATATGAATAAGCAATTATTAATTCAATATGGACTATTTATAAAGAATGAGAATTATATAACTAACAATGAATAAAACATAGCAGTTGTGATGATGATAATAAACAAAACGTAAAATATAAATCTATAATAGTAAATCGAAATGGTAAGAAGGAAAATTCTTGATAAATATGGTACGAAGAGAGGAGAAGAGAGAGAAAGAAAGAGAGAGAGAGAGAGAGAGAGACAGAGAGAGAGAGAGAGAGAGAGAGAGAGAGAGAGAGAGAGAGAGAGAGAGAGAGGAGGGGAGGAGGACTAGAAGTAGCGGTTATCTGCCCACTTCATCTTGAACGAGGAAGATGAAACGTGTCAGACAAATAGTCGTGTATAACGTTTGCAGAGGATGCATAATGGAGAACGGGGAAAGTAGGCGAGAGCGAGGAAAAGGAAATGGAAATGCCGGGAATAGGTAATGAGGCAAAAGAGGAAAGGATTCTCAAAGGAATATTGAAGTTGTGGAGAAAGTTAATCCTGTATACACGGCATGTAAATATGTTTAGAAACGATAATATATATATATATATATATATATATATATATATATATATATATATAT
>NC_091566.1:23522411-23524911 GCF_042767895.1 Penaeus vannamei | reverse complement strand
GTATTTCTATGTTTGTATAAATATATATATATATATATATATATATATATATATATATATATATATATATATATATATATATATATATGTATGTATGTATGTATATGTATTGCTATGTTTGTATAAATATAATATATATATATATATATTATATATATATACATATATATATATATACATGTGTATATTTATATTTGTATATATATACACATACATAAATGTATATACGTATACATATACATACATAAATACACACACAGCCAGTTTATGTAGTATGTAATTTTAATATTTTTCTTACTACAAACACACATCTATTATTTGTTAGAGTAGCGAGAAAAAGGTTTTATTTTACAAACGTAGCGTATTTGTAGTTATCTTGCATAGAAATGTGGTAGTCATGCAATGATGATTTATTATATGGTACAATCTGGTATTATTACATAAAGGTAACATTAATTTCCCTGAACAGGAAAGTCACATAATAGTAATACTTTTCTGGCACAGGAATGTAATGCTTGATTGTTACGTGAAACCAGACGAGTGTAGCGGTAGTTTCTCTCCTACTACACACAATCTACTGTTTGTTAGATAACTGAACAATGTGTGTGTGTGTGTTTTAAATTGCTTTTTTTAAACTACCGGATGGTACAGGAACTGTGATAGTAAAGGAAGTACATATTTTCAAATATCATTCATATGGTACAATTGGTATTACATAGAGGAAACATTTGCTTCCTTGAATAGGGAACTCATATAGCAGTTGTACTTTTCCGGCACATTTAAATTTACAAAGAAACGAAAGACGAATTCTCCGAAATATGCATTTGGAAAGGGTGGTTTGTACTCACTTGGCTCAGGCAATTTTTTAGGTGGTACGTGATGGTATTATATTTTCTTCTAGGCACTCACATCTACTATTTGTTAGAGGAACAGGAAAATAAGGGAATCTTTTATATTACAAGGCTAGCAGAATTTGGTACTCAAATAGCAATGAAAGATACATTTTTATTATATTTTATGGTACAAATTAATTTTTCATAAAGGTAATATTGCCTTTCCTGAAACAGAAATTCACACAACAGTAATACTTATCTGGCACAGGAAAGAGATGCTCCGTTGTTACATTGAACCAGAATAAAGTAAGGTTAGTTTTTTTTCCTAATACTTATTTCTTAGAGTAACTATTTTTTCCCATAAAGCTAGCGTATGGTACCTATCTGGCGCAACTATGTGACACTTACATGATGGTGAAAGAAGTACAAAATTTCCATTACTTATTATATGATTCATTCTGGCACTATAGTTAACGCAAGCTTCCTTCAATTAGGTAATTCACACGTGTACTTTTGTGGCACATGATAGTATTTGAAAAATTGGACTACACATGATACTGAAAAAGTAATGAAAGACAAATTC
Organism: Penaeus vannamei; assembly: GCF_042767895.1. Lineage (NCBI taxonomy): Eukaryota > Metazoa > Arthropoda > Malacostraca > Decapoda > Penaeidae > Penaeus > Penaeus vannamei. The sequence goes on along the minus strand of NC_091566.1, from coordinate 23,523,495 downwards.
ATCGAACTATACATATGGAAAGCGTGTTTTGTACTTACTTGGCACAGGTAATTTGTTATGTGGTAGCAATATTATTTACCTACTAGACGCACAAAAAGAAAAAGAAAAAGGTTCACAAAGCTAGCGGATACTTATCTGGCACAGGAAAACTACCCATATGATGAAAAACGTGTTCCGTACTTACCTGGCACAGGCGATTTGCCGCAGGTGCATGCTGGTATTACATAATGGTAACATTGCCTTTCCAGAATTGGAAAGTCACGCAGCAGTAATACTCATCTGGCACAGGAAAGGAATGCTTATTTGTTACGTGGAGCGAGACGAGAATAATGATAGTTTTTCAACTTTTATTTGTAAGAATAACTTTTTCTTTTATACAATATCAGCGGATGGTACCTATCTCGCACAGGTATGTGATACTCATATGATGGTGAAGAAGTTCATATTCTCCATTATATATTATATGGTACATTCTGGCATCAGAGTGAACATTGGCTTCCCTGAACAGGGAATTCACATAACAGTTGTACTTATCTGGCACAGGAAAGTAGTCCTTGTTGCGTGGGACGAGGAATGTACTTTTTTTTTTTTTTTTTTTTACCAAGCTAGCCTATGATGCTTATTTGGCACAGAAATATGATGCTCAAATGATAGTAAAGGAAGTACACATTTTCCATATTCTATAAAATATAGTTAACATCAGCTTCCTTGAATAGGGTGTTCATATTGTTATACTTATCTGGCACAGGAAATTGGTACGTGTTAGGTAGAAATAGACGTATTGCATTAAAAGTAACGAAAGACTTCACCGAACTATGCATTTCGAAATTGTGTTCCGTACTTACTTAAAAGGGCGATTTGTCATTGGTACGTACTGGTATCGCATAAAGGTAATTTACCTTCCCTGAAATGGAGATTCACACAACAGTAATATTTATCTGGCACAGGATGAGTTACGTGGTACCAGCCTATAGTAATGGTAGTTTTTTTTTTCTTTCTTTTACAATCATTTATATATGTATATATATATATACATATATATATACATATATATATATATATGTATATATATGAATATATATAT
>NC_091566.1:23504911-23507411 GCF_042767895.1 Penaeus vannamei | reverse complement strand
AGAGAGAGAGAGAGAGAGAGAGAGAGAGACAGAGAGAAAGAGAGAGAGAGTCAGACCGACAGACAGACAGACAGAGAGTAAGTGAGGGAGAGAGAAGGAGGGAGGAAGAGAGAGGGTAGGAGACACAACGACAGAGAGAGGCAGAGACAGACAGACGGAGAGAAAAGGAGGGAGAGGGAGGGAGAGAGGAGAGGGAAGGAGTAAGGGAGGGACACACAACGTCAGAAAGAGAGACAGGGAAATAGAAAGAAAGAAAGAAAGAAAGTCATAGAAAGAAAAAGAGACTGAACACCATAGCTTATTGCCTGTGAACACCCACCCTATCCACATGCACCATGGGAAATAGCATTACAAATATCTGACAAGTATGACACTCGTTCCTCACACGCAGCACACCTGTAGAACAATAAAGGGGTTAGTTAGCGCGTGTCTCGTAATTGTCCTCGCTAACGCAATACCAACTGAATACAAAAGCCAGTCAGTAGCCTTCTCTGTCGCGATGCTTAACACAATGGCCAGTACAGGATTTCAACGCTAAAATAACGCGATAATGGTTATGGTCTGTCGGTTTAACATTTCTGTCTCCAGTACTGTTTTATTTGTTTTTTATTTGTTCATTCACCGTTACTAGTATAAGGGCGCAATGGTTATATTAGACGTCATCGTCTGATATAACACCATCGCGCGCACACACACATACACATTAAAAAGAGAGAAAAAAAAGTGTCTGCCTTTGAGGTTTTTCACTTACGCCTCAAATGATAACTGAATGAAGGAAAAGGTCCGGTGAAGAGAATAGAGAAAAGAGAAGAGGAGTGAGGAGGGTGGAAAAGCGGAGGAGCAGGAAGTAAGCAGTGGGGAGAGGAGGCGAGAGAGAAGGAAGAGGAGGGGAGGAGGAAGGCGAAGGGAAGCGGAGGCGGGGAGGAGGGGAGAGGAGAGTAGGAAGCGAAGAGAGGAGGGGGGAAGCAAGAGAGGAGAGGAGAAGGGGGTGTAGGAGAGATGAGGGTGGGAGGAGGAGGCGGTAGAAGAGAGGAGGGGATAGGAGGGAAGAGGGGATGAATTAGAAGAAAAAGGGGGAGCAGGGGGTGGGAAGAGAAGGTAAGAGAGGAGGATTCGGGGAGAGAAGGAAAGAGAGGAGAATGGGGAGGGAGAGGAGGGGACGATAGGAGGAAGAAGAGAGGGTGGGGAGAAGGAGGAGGAAGGCACATATACTATGCTCTATTTACGGTCTGCTTTATTATCACTGGTAGTCTTCGAATATCTGCTTCACGTGTCATTAAGCCGTGAGACGACGGTGTTTTCCAACCAGGAGAAAATAAATCGTGCGAGGGAACTACTTGCTGCTTCCCCCCCGGCAGACATAAGCTCTCTGTCTGCCTCCCTGCTTGCGCGCCCCTTCATTGTCTGCCCACATACTTTCTGCCTTCCTTGTTTGCAGACTGTGATTTTTTGCTGCCCTCCTTACACAAGGCAGAACCTCCGTTATCTTGTTTGCACAGTGGAGCTATTCACTCCCTTGCAGCCCCTTCTATGCCCTAATTTTCTTCCTTCCTGCTTGCACTGTTAGACCCTCTACTCCCCTGCCTGCGCAATCAGAGCTCCAAGCATCTTCTTTCCCATTTGCACGCGAGTCCGTCAACTGGTCTTGCCTGCGCGCCCGACGAGGAACCGAAGGGTTGCCTGTGTGCTAATGGGGCCTCATCACCGCCGGATGACTTTAGGGCACGAGTGTGAAGGGTGGAATGCTGGCTATCGCGGAATCTCGAATCTTTATGACGTTCTTCGACTTTTTTCTTTCTTTCTTTCCTTTTTTTTTAATCTTTTTCCTTTTTTTCTCGACATTCCAGGGTCGAGAGAACGCGGCTCGAATTCGTCTGTCCTTCTCCACTTTTGCATTTCCCTCCACTAGTTGTTGGATCTTCTTACTTCTTTCCTGTCTGTCTCATCTCCAAGCTACTCCCCCACCATCTCCTCCACTCCAAGCTACTCCCCCACCATCTCCTCCACTCCAAGCTACTCCCCCACCATCTCCTTCACTCCAAGCTACTCCCCCACCAATTCCAGCAGCACTTTCTTCCCCTCCAGCAATTCTCCCGCCACTACCTTTTCAAGTTCTCCAACATTCTTTCTCCACTTCCAGCAATACCACTTCCAAGTACTTCCCCATCACCGCTTTCCCTATTTCTAGCACCTTCTCCAACATTCTTTCTCCCTTTCCAAGGAACTCCAACCCCACCAGCCCCATTCCCCCACCCTAACCCCACCATCCCCACCACCACCACCACCTCCTCCACTTCCGCCACCTCCCCCACCACCACCTCCTCCACTTCCGCCACTGCCCCCACCGCCATCTCCACTCCAAATGTTCACTCTCTTTCCATGCAGCTTCTTTGCACAACTTTAACTCTCTCTCACTCCCACCCAAATTCCCTAAAGGCCCCCTCCCCTTTTATCAGTCTCTCGAGCTATTCCCATTCCCATTCCCGATTGGTTAGGCTCT
>NC_091566.1:23484911-23487411 GCF_042767895.1 Penaeus vannamei | reverse complement strand
CACACACACACACACATACACACACACACACACACACACACACACACAATCAAACGAAATCATCCAAACGCCCGTATTTTATCACTCTTCTAAAACTCATAAAAACGACGACGTCCAGGGGCGCGTGTTCTGTGTGTAAATAATGAGCCTTATGTACGCATTCATTACGGAGAGTCAACACAGCAGTTCCGCCGGAAGAGCTGCCCATGGTTCAATTAACTCAAGCACTCTTCAGTTCCGCGCAATATAAAATGTTCGTATTAATTCTAAATGTTGATTGAACATTATTAGTGGCATACACATTTTGCCTTTTGACAAATAGAGGATTTTTTGGAGTACGTTAATGAAACGGTATTTGCAATCGTATAGTCAACACTGGAAGCTGATAATAGACAGACACACTTGCATGCATATATACATGCAAGTACGCACATATGCATACTGAACACACACAAAAATACACATCATGCACATACACATACACATATGTATATATATGTCACTTATTTCTTCCTATGGGCCAGGACGATGCTTTACCGCTGCGCCACACACACACACACACACACACACACACACACACACACACACACACACACACACACACACACACACACACACACACACACACACACACACACACACACACACACACACACACACACACACACACACACACATACACACTCACAGACAAACAAACAAACCCACACACACACATATATACATATCTATCCATATACTTATTCATATGTATAAATATAAAATAAAATATGATTATATATGTATGTCACGGACGCCGCTCAAAAATAATCAGAAATAAAATGAAAGGCAAACAGTACGGCCCACCCGCGCTGTCGCAGCCTCGCTCGCCAACAAGACGCCCGACTTCCCAAATGTGTCAACATCCATTTGGAGTGATATTGATTGCCTTGGTTGATGAGCCCGAAAGTTCTTCCCTGAACTGAGATTTGTTATTGGTGATTCATTTTGCCAATTAGGTGATTTAGCGTGGAAGTTCCTCGTCCCAAATAGGCCGTTGTGCTCGCCTCTGGTTAGGAGTCGCGGTCGTTTGTCTTCTCCTTTGTTTGTTTGCTCTTTTCGTTTGTTTTTGGTTTGTTTGTCGTAGTTGTTGGTGTTTGTGGTTGTTTTGCTTGATCGTGGGACTTTCTTCTGTGGCTAATTCTGCTTGTTTGTTGAGAAAATATGATTTCTTGTGAATATTATTATTTATTTATTTATTTATTTTTTGAACGTGCTTTATATTAACGGAGCAAAAAGCTATTTCTTTCTTTATCTCTTCCCGATCCTTTTTGTATCTCTTTACTATATCTAACTCTTTGTTTATTGGTATATTTACTTATTCAATTATTTTTTATTCATTAATTTCCTTTGTTTCTATCTACTTGTTAATCTATCTATACAGCTAATTATTTGTTGATTTATTTATTGATGGATTAATTGTTTTATCTCTCTATCTACCTATGTATAATGTATGTATGTATGAATGAATGTATCTTTCTATCTACCTATGTATGTATCTTTCTGTATTCCTATCTGTCTATCTATCTATACGTATATAAAAAAATAAATAAATAGATACATATATATGTATATCTGCTTATCTGTCTATCTATCTATATCATTTTATCTATTCATCTATTTGCCGGTACACTGACTCTCTCGCATTCGAAGGAAAAGATCGTTGAAGTGATAAATATGCCGACGGTGCCGCGAGATCGCCGACGTATATTTTTGTTATTTCCAGCGCGCATATTCGTACATCAGACCGGAATCCCGACTCTGTATCGGACTCCATTTTACTGCATATCAGAAATAGATCCTTCGCTTCACTCATCATTTCTTGATGCTGTTCTGGATATGTAGGATTTTTTTTTTTTTTTTTTTTTTTTGTATATATATCTATTTTTATGTGCAGAAAAGCAGCTGAATCCGGATGGGATATTGGACGGAAATATGGAATGAAAAATAGGAAGAGAAGAGGAGAAAAAACAAACAAAAAAAAGTCTTCCCAGTTCCCAAAAGCCAGTATTTTACGAGCACCCATTCATGGAAGCTTCGACCGACTTCCCTAGTAAATCCTTGCAGGAAGTAACTCTCCTCGTAATTCGCGAGAAGGTCGAAATATTTGTAGAATCGCGACATAAGGAGCTACGGTTTTTTCCCCACGTTAAGTCCACGTGCGTCTTACCCCTACGGCCGGTTTGCTAAAATTGTGCGAGGTCCAGTCCGAGGAATATTTTTATATACAGCCATGCATATACACAGAAATAAATAAATATATATCATTGTGGGACATGCATATCTAAAGAAAAGATGGATAAATGAATGTATATCTATCAGATAGACAGATATGCACTTATTTCTGTGCATATACATGTCCGTAAATAGGAACATACATTGCTTCGGGACTCTCACAATCTTAACAAGCCTGCCATTAGCCTCGTCCTTCCTACATTGTCATTTTCTCTATGGCGGGTCT
>NC_091566.1:23464911-23472411 GCF_042767895.1 Penaeus vannamei | reverse complement strand
CTCTCTCTCTCTCTCTCTCTCTCTCTCTCTCTCTCTCTCTCTCTCTCTCTCTCTCTCTCTCTCTCTCTCTCTCTCTCTCTCTCTCTCCCTCTCTCTCTCTCTCTCTCTCTCTCTCTCTCTCTCTCTCTCTCTCTCTCTCTCTCTCTCTCTCTCTCTCTCTCTCTCTCTCTCTCTCTCTCTCTCTCTCTCTCTCTCTCTCTCTCTCTCTCTCTCTCACACACACACACACACACACACACTCTCTTCCTCTCTCTTCTCTCTCTCTTCTCTTCTCTCTCTCTTCCTCTCTCTCTCTCTCTCTCTCTCTCTCTGTCTCTCACTCTCACTCTCCTCTCACTCTTCTCTCTCTCTCTCTCTCTCTCTCTCTCTCTCTCTCTCTCTTTGTCTTTGTCTCTCACTCTCTCTCTCTTTCTCTCTCCCTTCCTCCCTCCCTCCCTCCCGCTCTCTCTCTCTCTCTCTCTCTCTCTCTCTCTCTCTCTCTCTCTCTCTCTCTCTCTCTCTCTTTCGCTCTCTCTCTCTCTCTCTCTCTCTCTCTCTCCCTCCCTCCCGCTCTCTCTCTCTCTCTCTCTCTCTCTCTCTCTCTCTCTCTCTCTCCCGCTCTCTCTCTCTCTCTCTCTCTCTCTCTCTCTCTCTCTCTCTCTCTCCTTACCAAATTTTTCTCCTCCTGTCGCCTCCTTCCCTGTGTATATTTCTTGCAACGACTGCAATTTTGCAGCTGTCACTGCTAATAAGTTTATACCTCTCTCACTTTGTGACATTTTCACCAAAGCTACAAAACTCTTTTAAAAAGGAAACAGCAATTTTATGCAAACCCCTATCTAGCGAAGCCATTAATTAGGCCCCAGTATATTATGACAAAAAAAAGAGTACAAGAGAGAGAGTGTGTGGGTGTCCGGGAATAAAAACTACCCCAACCCCCCTTCTATAAAAAAAAAGAAAAAAAAGAGGGACATGGCACCTCTGATAATTAGTAACGGCAGACTGACCTTCACAATCGAGCCACATAGGCTGATGTCCAGTCGCTGGAATTATTTCGTAAATTGAGGCGAAAATTGCTGTTTACTTTTAATTAGAGGCTAATTTACGAGAACGTTTCTACTTTTCATTCCATTAAAGGCTGCGGATAAATCTGAAATTCTAATTGATACAATTAAGGAAAGAGATTGTGTGTTGTGCGCTTTATGTTGTTGGGTGTTTAGGTGTAAGACCTTTTTCAAGGTTTTTATTTCTGTTATTGTAAAAAAAAAATAATAATAATAATAAAAAATGCGTTTTCCTGTGATTGTAATTTCTAGTAATCTTTTCTCTCAATTCTAATATGGCTTAAAGCTTATTAGATTCCATGACAGCGTTTTTTTTGTTTTTTTTTTTTACTTTCAACCTTCCTCTCTCTATCTCTTCAGGAATTCGATATTTACTTTTCCGTCTTTCATCTCATCACATCAAACTTGAATGAACATGAAGGACATTAACTAATGAAGACGCTTTGGACAAATATTTCAATCTGATTTCATAACATTTCATTTGATGATAACAAGAATATCAAACGTTGATCAAATTTATCCGAGAGAGTGATTTTAATATTTTCCCTACGACAAAAAGCTCGGAGGGGGGGGGATTTAGGAGGAAAATGTCTGACGTTGGAGGAAGCTAATTTCTAAGAGAGAGGAAAAGGTTAAGAAGCTTGTGATAGAGATGAATTTGAACTGATCGTGGTTATTGAACTGTAAACTGTTTTTCTTATTGTTATGTGTGGTTATTTTATTTATTTTCTATGTTATCGTGGTTAGTGAACTATAAAGTTTTTTATTGTTATATGTGGTTAATTTTATGTTGTCGTGCATATTGAACTATAAACAGTTTCTTTAGTGTTATGTGTGGTTATTATTATTATTTTTTTTTATCGTGGTGACTGAGCTATAGATAGTTTTTTTTATTACATGTGGTTATTTTTATTTATTTATTTATTATTATTATTATTATTTTGCTGTTCTTGTTGATGTTGTTGTTGTTATCATGGTTATTGAACTATAAACAATCTATTTATTACTATGTGTGTTTACTGTTATATGTGTTTTCTTGTTTGTGTGTGTGTATGTGTCAATGTGTGTGTGTGTCATTGCGTGTGTGAATGGGTTTGTTTGCTTAATTGTTTGCTTTTATGTGTATGTGCTTGCGTGTTTGCGTCTCTGTGTTTCTACATGCTTTCCCGTGTGTGTTACAATTGAAGGTGAATGTTGACACTGAATAATAACTTTAATGGCGTCTGAACTTGAATAATATTCCAGTGTAAAGAAAATTTGCTCATCATGAAAACATTCGTGTATACATTTCAGAGTTACAGGAGAGACAATAAAAAAATAATTTCTATAAATCTTTTCCGGGAATCAGTGCATAAACCACGAGAATGAAATTAACACGGATTCCAGTATGTTTACGGACGTCAATCCATGCTCACCAAGCCGCCCAAGATAAAGTACAATAAAAGGTGTTTATTGTTTCCACATTGGGCGCCGAAGAGAAAGTCGGATTCAGCGACCTTTGTTCTGAAAGACCCAGCGTCCGAGGCAAACAAGGCGATCTCACAGCTCAGCCTTGGGAGCAGAGAATAGCCTCTGTGGCGATATCCCTGGGAGGGAGAGCAAAAGAGAGGGAGAGCAAAAGAGAGGGAGGGAAAAGGAGGGGGAGAGGTCAAGGTGGGGGAGAGGAAAGGAGGGGGGGGGGAGAGCAAAAGAGAGGGAGAGGAAAGGAGGGGGGGCGGTCAAAGTGGGGGAGAGGGCAAGGAGGAGGGGAGGGCAAGGTGGGGAGACGAAAGGAGAGGGGGAGGGCAAGGTGGAGGAGAGGAAAGGAGGAAGGGGGAGGGCAAGGTGGGGAGAGGAAAGGAGGGAGAGAGGAAAGGAGGGGTGGGAGGGCAAGGTGGGAGGGAGGAAAAGAGAGGGGGAGAGGAAAGGAGGGTGTGGGAGGTCAAAGTAGGGGAGAGGAAAGAAGAGGAGAGGGTCATAGTAGGGGAGAGGTCAAAGTGGGGGAGAGGAACCTTTGTCCTGCTTTCAGTCTTTGAGGAAGGTCGACGGTTGGTATCACTACATATGAGAGAACAGCCAGTCCCCCTTGCCAAGGAATTTCTACACACCAGCATCATCACCCCACACACGCAGAAACACGGGGGGAGGGAAGGGAAACGCATAGCTGCTCCAATCTTTCCGATCATTTCCAGCTTTGCATAGGGATTTGCTGATAATTATAGACCCTATCGCTACGGGGGCACATCGCACTATTTCAACCCGACCCTCCCCTTGCCGAAGTGACACTGAACAACCGAATAAGGGGACAGTTCGAAACGGGAGGAAATGTTTGTTGGGAGATACAGACCCTTGGGCCTCGCGGTTCAGGAGGCAGAGTGTAGTGACCGGTGGTGCTTCGGCCATTAAGCGCGTGTGTACTTTCCTGTGCGTCTCTTGTTTGTTCGCAGCCTGGTCGGGGAAGGAGAATAAGACAGGAGGCGAGGAAGAGGCGAGGGTGTACGAAGGAGATGAGAGAGAGGGGGGTAGATAGAGAGAGAGAAAGAGACAGGGAGAGATAGGGATAGGGAGAGAGATAGGTAAATAGAGAGAAAGAGAGGGATAGATAGAAAGAGAGAGAGAGAGAGAGAGAGAGGGATAGATAGATAGAGAAAGAGAGGGATAGATATATATAGAGAGAGGGAGAGATAGATAGAGAGAGGGAGAGATAGATAGAAAGAGAAAGACAGGGAGAGATAGGGATTGGGAGAGAGATAGGTAGAGAGAGAGAGAGAGATAGGGATAGAGAGAGAGAGAGAGGGATAGATAGATAGATAAAGAGAGGGATAGAGAGAGAGAGGGATAGATAGATAGATAGAGAGAGGGATAGATAGATAGAGAGAGAGGGATAGATAGATAGAGAGAGAGAGAAGGAGAGAGAGAGAGAGAGGGAGAGACAGAGAGAGTGGGATAGATAGAGAGAGAGAGAGGGATAGATAGAGAGAGAGAAAGAGGGAAAAATAGGGATAGAGAGGGAGATAGGTAGATAGATAGAGAGATAGGTCGATAGATAAAAAGATAGAGATAGACAGAGTGAGGGGAGCAGACAGAAAGTGGAGGGGAATGAAGTAATTCTTCACACTCTGGATCGGGAGACGGAGACACACATAAAGAGAGAGAAGGAGAGAGGGGGTGAGACGGGGACCTACAAAGACTTGAAAAGATAATTGCTCGCACTTAAGGCTGGAGGAAGGAAATTGCGGTGAAATATATATATATATATATATATATATATATATATATATATATATATATATATATATATATATATGTATATATATATATATATATATATATATATATATATATATATATATATATATATACATGCATTATATAGATAGATAGATAGATAGATAGATGGGGAGAAAGAGAGACAGAGATACAGAGGGATGTGTGTGTGTGAGTGTGCATGAGTATACACTGTATAAATATGAACAAATAAATCAATAAATATAAATATATATATATATATATATATATATATATATATATATATATATATATATATATATATATATATGTGTGTGTGTGTGTGTGTGTGTATATATATATGTACAATTTTAAATGGAATAAAGTATTTCGACAGAATTCCGATTACTTGATATTGGCATTAATGAATTCTCCGCCGTCTCCTACCCCATTCCTGATACCCCATCCATTCCTCTCAACACACTCCCTATTCCCCATAAGGCGACCATCTTCAGTGAGCCCTTGCACGAGAGCACATAATACTAAGAGTCTTTCTGGAGTTCGGGAATGGTTCTCATGAGCCTGTCTGGTGGCTTGCTGGCGTCTTTAACAACATTCTGCAACTTGCAAGCCATTATCATGAGTCTTCTCTCACTGACGAACAAAGCTAGAGGAACATTTTCTCTCGTTTAAGACAGATTGTCCTTTCGATGGCTAATTTTGCTATTGATTATTGTGTCGAATTATTTCATTATATTCTGCTTTACTTTGCTATATACTTTTGTTGTTGTTGTTGTTGTTGTTTTGATATATCACTTATTAGAGGCAGTCTGTATAATGCGATAATCTTCTGTTTAAAAGAAATGTACAGACAGATAGACAGACAGACAGACATAGACAGTTGGGGAGGTAAAGAAATAAAGATAGATAGGGGATTTGATTGGTAGATAATTTATTAGATAGACAATTTTATTCAGATAGATAAAGTTAGTGACTGATACTCTGATATGTAGATTGAATAGATGGAAAGGCAGATTGATAGACACATAAATAGATAGATAGACAAACAGATAGAAATAGAAAGAGAGTTAAAACGAATCAGAAAACCCAACACAGACAAAAATAAAACATAACCCCACAAAAAAAACACACACACACACTGCACCACTCCCCTTCCCCCATCAACCTACCCAACCTCCCCCAAAATCCCCCTTCCCCCCTCTAAAAAAAATGAAACACAAAACCCACACAACACCCTTCCCCCTCCCCTCATCCACCTACCCAACCTCCCCCAACATACACCCTCCCCCCCCCCCCCAAAAAAAAAAAAAAAAAAAAAGTCATGCGCGTCCGTGTGTGTATAAAACCTTCCCACGGGGGACTCTGCCTCCCACCTCGCCAGAATCGCTCTCCTCCTTGGCCTGATCCTTCGTGCTCCTGGAGTGTGGAGTCGAGATTGCCCCTGCGATGGCTTCAGCTCTCAGGCGGGTGTGTAGTGGGGGTCGAGTGCAGGAAGGGAGGCGCACGAGGCAAGGAGGAGGAGGAGGAAGAGGAGGAGGAGGAGGAGGAGGTGGTGGTGGTGGTGGTGGAGGAGGAGGAAGAGGTGGAGGAGGAGAAGGAGGAGGTGGAGGAGGAGGTGGAGGTGGTGGTGGTGGTGGTGATGGTAGAGTAGGAGGAGGTGGAGAAGGAGGAGGAGGAGATGGAGGTGGTGGTGGAAGAGGGAGGAGGAGGAGGAGGGGAGGAGGTGGTGGTGGTGGAGAAGGAGGAAGAGGTGGTGGTGTAGGTGGAGGAGGAGGTCGTGGTGGAGGTGGTGGGAGTAGGAGGAGGGAGGAAGAGGTGGTGGTGGAGGGAGGGAGGAGGTGGAGGTGGTGGAGAAGGTGGAGGTGGTGGTGGTGGTTGAGGTGGAGGAGGTGGTGGTGGTGAAGGTGGTGGAGGTGGAGGTGGTGGAGGAGGAGGTGGAGAAGGAGGAGGGAGGAGATGGAGGTGGTGGTGGTGGTGGGGGAGGAGGAGGTGGTGGTGGTGGTGGTGGTGGTGGTGGAAGTGGTGAAGGAGGAGGTGGAGGTAGGTGGTGGAGGTGGAGGTGGAGGTAGGGGTGGAGGAGGAGGAGCAAGTAGCAGATCTGGTGGTGGTGGTAATGGCGGTGAAGGTGGTGGTGGTGGTGGAGAAGAAGAAAATTTGGTAGTGGAGGTGGTAATGGTGGTGGTAGAGATGGAGATACTGCAGGTGGAACAGGCGATGGTGGTGAAAGAACTGGTGGTGGTGGAGGATGTGGTGGCGGCGGTGGTGAAGGTAAAGGAGAAGGAAAAAAATGAGGAGGAGGAGGAGGAGGAAGGGGGTGGAGGTGGTGGTATTGGGGGACGAAAGGGAAAGGAAGGAGGAAGTTGAGGAGTTGGTGGTGATGATGAAGAAGGAAAATTAGAAGATAGTGGAAGAAAACCAGGTTGTGGTGGAGAAGGGACTGGTGTAAGTGGAGGAGAAGGAGGTGGTTGAGATGGAGGTGATAAGATGATGATGGTGGAGGAAGATGAGTAAAAGAAGGAGAAGGAGAAGGTGAAGGAGGTCGCTTGGGTCAGGGCGGGTGCAGTTCAGATAGGAGGAGGAGGTGGTGATGCAGGAGGAGGAGGAGGAGGAGGGAGGAAGAGGAGGCGAAGGGGAAAGGAGGAAGAAGAGGCGAAGGAGAAGAAGGAAGAGGAGGGGCAGGAGAAGGAGGAAGAAAGGAATAAGGGTGAAGGAAGAAAAAAATACGAGGAAAAGGTGGCACAGAAGGAAAACCAGAAGGAGGAGGAGAAGGAAATGGAATGATGAGGAAGTAGAGGAGGCGGAAACTGGAAGAGAAAAATGAAGAGATCGCGAAAGCAGAAAAAGAGAGAAAGAAGTAGGATGGACGGAAGAAGGGAGAGAGAACGAAAAAAAATCAAAACAAAAAAACAGAAGGATTAAGAAAGACAGGAGAGGTAGCTACCGAAAGTAAGCGAAGAGGGAACTGGAGTGGCAAGGAGGAGGAGGAGAAGAAGCTGGAGAAGGGAAGCAGAGGAGAACAAGGAGGAGAGAGGATGGGGAGGCGAGGAAGAGGTCACGGAGGGGGAGACACTGCGAGAAGGCTCGAGGGCGGGTGCTGCGCCGTCCTATCTCTCTCACATAAGCTGAGGGTTCTGCTTATCCGGCCGCCATGTTTTGTCCCCGTCTGTTCTTCTCTGGTGGAAGTGATGTCGTTCTTCTTTTCGGCTTTTCAGAGAAGTTGCTACTCTTT
>NC_091566.1:23442411-23457411 GCF_042767895.1 Penaeus vannamei | reverse complement strand
CTCTGCTACAATATTTATTCTTCATTCATTATTACAATTTTATCACTCATTATATTCTATACTTTCTATGGAACACTATATAGTAGTTTTGAATAATTATCATAACCAAAAATTAGTATGTATTTTTGGTGGTCTGTCCTTCTTGTCAGTATTATGTGATATTCTTATGATTATCATTACATTGTGAAAACATTATTATCATCTTTATCCTTCATATAATAGCTGTCAACATTGATACTGTCCTAATTATCGTTGTTAATATCAAGTGCACTGTTCAAACTGGTTTTCTTAGCATAATTACAAATATGAACTACAGTAATAATGATGATAATAATAATTGTAATAATAATAATGATGATAATAATGATGATGATAATAATAATAATAATAATAATAAAAATAATGATAATAATAATAATAATAATAATAATAATAATAATAATAATAATAATAATAATAATGATAATAATGATCATAATATTAATAATAATAATAATAATAATAATAATGATAATAATAATAATAATAATAATGATAATAATAATAATAATAATAATAATAATGATGATGATAATGATAATGATAATAATAATAATGATAATAATAATAATAATAATAATAATAATAATAATAATAATAATAATAATTAAGGATAATGATAATAAGCCCATTATTACCATAATTTTTCTCAATCTTTTCATCCTCCTTCATATACTCAAATTTAGTCGCTGACGAGTTTCAGCTTCACTATTAAAGGGTCTAAGACAGAGAGCCTTATCAAATTCGTTTTAAGAAGCGTATTTTAGGAGAAAGAATAAAAATGACACAATGAGAAAGAAACGGCAGATACAGAAAGAAAGAAAAGGTGAGAAAGAATGACCTATAAATAGATATTGATAAAGAGTGAAAGTAAAAAAAGGGAGAGGGAAAGATGGAAAAGGAATATGGGAAGAAAGAAAGTGAAAGAATGAAGAAAGGAAAGAAGGAAAAAGAAACAAAAGAAAGTGTGAAGATAAGAGTGAAATGGCCACAAATCAACAAGGTATTAGATATAGTATTTCTCTCAAATATTGAAAATACAATTAAATGTTCAATAAACGATAGATTTTTTCTATTTCATCTTCACATCATCTCCGCTACAACGGCCTCTTACCTACACATCCACAATATCCGCCCACACAACCTCCTGGCTAGAACACCCCTCCTCTCCCCCGCACCTTCAGAACTCCTTGGCCATAACCTCTCTTCCCCTTCCTCACAACACTTGCCTTAATAACCCCTTCCAACCCTTTGATTAGCAATCTCCCTCTCCCGCCACCACATTACTTTGTTTAATAGTGTTCCCTTTCCACAACCCTTTTCGAGAACCCTTTGGTTGATGCTCTTCCCTCCCTATTTTCACAACCGCTTACTGTCTACCCACAACCCCTTCCGGTTCCTAAAACACCTCTCCCAGCTTTCTCACAACCTCCTGCTCGAACTCCACAATCATTCCGACTCCCTCTGCCCCTCTCCCAGAAACCCCACATCTTTCGGATCCGTCCAAACTCCTCTCCAACACCCAATAGCCCCTTTCCCGCATCCCAAAACCCTTATTATTCCCCACAACCTCCTCCCAACTCCCCAACAAACCCTCACGACTCCAATAACCCTATCCTCACACACCCCTCCATTCCCTTTTCCCCACAACCCCCTCCCTCCTCCCCTCACCCCCTTCCCTCCTCCTCCTCCTCCTCACAACCCCCTCCTTCCTCCACCCACAACCCTTCCCTCCTCCCCACACACTCTTCCCTCTTCCCCACAACAGCTCCCTCCTCCCCACAACCCTTCCCTCCTCCCTACACACCCTTCCCTCCTCCCCACAACCCTTTCCTTCTCCCCACAACCCCCTCCCTCCCTCCCTCCCTCCTCCCCACAACCCTTCCCTCCTCCCCACTCATCCCCCCCTTCCCACCTCCCCACACCCCGCTCCCCTCGACTCCCCAGCGCCCTGACGTACGAACGCGCCGACACGCCCGCCGCCCTTCTGCAGCCGCCGGGAGGTTCTCGGGGGAAATAACGCCCTCGATGAGGTCATTTGGGGAACCGCACTTTTGCTCGCGCGGTTTGCTCTTTACTCTACTCTTTCTTCGCCGGTCTTTTCTGGGTCCTTTGTTATTTTTGTTTATTTATGTTTTTTTTAATATTTTTTATTTTGGGGGGTCTTTGTTAGTAAGATTATTTATATAATTTTCTTTCCTCATTCTATCTATCTATCTATCTACCTGTCTATCTGTGCATCTATCTGTGTATCTATCTATCTATCTATCTATCTATATATATATATATATATATATATATATATATATATATATATATATATATATATATATATATATATATGCATGTATGTATGTATGTATGTACACACACACACACACACACACACACACACACACACACACACACAAATACACACACACACACACACACACACACACACACACACACACACACACACACACACACACACACACACACACATATATATATATATATATATATATATATATATATATATATATATATATATATATATATATATATACATACACACACACACACACACACACACACACACAAACATACACACACATACACACACACACACACACACACACACACACACACACACAAACATACACACACATACACACACACACACACACACACACACACACACACACACACACACACACACACACACACACACATCCAGATCTCTCTCTCTCTCTCTCTCTCTCTCTCTCTCTCTCTCTCTCTCTCTCTCTCTCTCTCTCTATATATATATATATATATATATATATATATATATATATATATATATATATATATATATATATATATATACAGATCGATAGATAAACGTAGATATAGATATAGATACAGATATGAACATTTTCACAGAGATGCATAAATCCATTCATGTGTGTTTGTACATTTATATATACATACACATTAATATTCAGCATCCTATCACAGCATCAATTATATGTATTTACAGGAAGTATTTTGGTTCGGTATCTAATACCACGAAGGAAAAAAAAGAAAAAAGTATTTATATTTGCTTTCGCATTTTCCTCCCCGAGCAGACATACATGCATATCATCAGCATCAAAGTATTTTTCCCTTTTCTTTCAGCTACAAATTCAATAAAGTTCAAATTCGATATTAGTGTTTACAAAAAGTGAATGCCTTAGATTAGAAAATAAATCGAAAAAATAACAAATTTTTCGTCATCTATCGTATAAGAATATCTTCGTCTTAGAAATAATGAATCGGTTCGTGACTTTTCCTTCGGCGATTCCAAAACTCAGCCAATAATACCATCGCTATAATACGAAGTTAAATCCGACGCTGCTTTTTAAAACAAGGTCGTTGCAGTCGGGAAAAAGGAGAAGAAAAAAAAAACCTGTCTGTATTTGGCACCAGCAATTTCCTGGGATCTCCGCTAATAGACTTGGCCATATTTACATCGCAAATACGGGCCGACGAGAGTTCCCTCAGATCCATAATGAAAGGCTAACACTAAGGAAAAATAACGATGGAAAAAACACACCTTTTGTGTACAACATGGACTATATGGCTGAGGTTCGTCCGGGCGGAGCCGTGCAAATCCGCACCGAGAGGAGGCTATGAAATGCATAAAATTGGTCACTGTTTTCGGACTATTTCCACTCGCTCGAAGTGAACTGGAAGCTGAGTGATGCTAGACTTAATGCCAGGTTAAACATTCCTTGCTTCATACTCCAAGTATCATTACACACGTCTTGTGGAGTGTAGTTTGCGGGAGATACATTCGAGAGGAGTGGGTAAAGTGTGGAGAGCGAGACACGCAGTTGCACGCAGATATTGCAGTAATGATCGGTGTACGTATCTATGTTTATGTGTCTTTTAGTGTGAACGTAAGTACATATGAGTATACAAGCACACACATTTATATATCTGTCTACTTATATATATATATATATATATATATATATATATATATATATATATATATATATATATATATATATATATATATATATATATATATATATATATATATATATATATATATATATATATATATATATATATATATATATATATATATATACATATATATATATATATATACATATATATATATACATATATATATATATATATATATATATATATATATATATATATGTATATACGTATATATGTATATGCATATCTATCTATCTATCTATCTATCTATCTATATCTATCTATCTATCTCTCTCTCTCTCTCTCTCTCTCTCTCTCTCTCTCTCTCTCTCTCTCTCTCTCTCTCTATATATATATATATATATATATATATATATATATATATATATATATATATATATATATATATATATATATATATATATATATATATATATTTATATATATGTATATATATATATTTATATATATATATATATATATATATATATATATATATATATATATATATATATATATATATATATATATATATATATATATATATATATATATATATATATATATATATATATATATATATATATATATATATATATATATATATATATATATATATATATATATACATATGCATAAACACACACACACGCACAGACACACACGTGTGTGTGTGTGTGTGTATCGCATAAGCAGTCCATGTTCATTAAACAGTCACTTAATTTTTTCTTTCCCTTTTTCCCGCTTGAGAGCAAGGGTCGAACACTACAACAGCGCTGAAGTAGACAGAAGGTTCATGTCTCATTCCCAGAAAACCGTCACGCCGCCTCTACTGCTTCAACGAGAGACTTTATTCTCCTTTGCATCGTCCTCCTTCCACTCCTCTGCTTCCTTTCCCTATTCGCAACGTGTCATTTCGCCTCCTTATCTTCCTCCCGCGGCAGACAGCCCGAGACAAGATCTCCAATGATGTGTTCAAGACTGTCTTCCAGGAGTCCGGGGCGGGGAGAGGGGGAAGGGGGCGGGGAGAGGGGGAAGGGGGCGGAGATGAGGGAGGAAAGAGGCGAGGAGAGGGGGAAGGGGGCGGGGAGGGAGAGAAGCGGAGAAGGGAAGGGAACCAGAGTGCCAAGGAGGGAGGGTAGGGGCGAAGAAGAGAAGGGAGCCAAGGAGGGAGGGGAAGGGCGAAGAGGAGAAGGGGGGCGGGGGCCATGCAATGATGATAGGGGCGAAGAGGACAGGATGCCAGGGGGGTGGGGGCCAAGGAGGAAGGGAAGGGGTGAAGACGAGTAGGGGGCCATGGGAGGGGAGGGGTGATAAGGAGAAGAGGGCCAGGGAGGGAGAGTATAGGTAGATAGGGGGAGGGGGCTAGGGGACCAGGGGCGGGAGAGAAAGAGTGAAGACGACGAAAGGGGGCGAAGGTGGGGGCCGAGAGGAAGAAGGGGCAGGGAGGGTGGGTGGAGGCAAGGAGGAAGACGAAAGAGGGAGAGAAGTTGTGTGTGTGTCTGGGGGGGGGGGGGCAAGGGAACGAAGACCGAGCGCCACCAGTCAATAAAAACGATCCCGATATTAAAAAAGAAAAAAAAGATCTCCATAAAGCAAGCATACTTTAACCACCAGCCCTTGACGCGAGGCGAGCCCTAAGGCCACAATAGCCGCTGATGGAGTGCGTAATCAATTTTATTAAAGTGCCGTTCGCGTTATCAGCTTCACACATGAACGATCTAGCGGAGCACCTGCAGCGTAAAGAGAGAGCGAACAGCATTCGTCTTTCGTCGCGCCTCCGATGCACTGACCTGGCCCGGGCGTCTGTCAGGGGGTGGGAGGGGGAGGGGGGAGGGGGTGGGGAGAGAGGTGGTATTTATGGGTGTCCGATTGCGTCATTTACGGCCGCTTGTGTATAGGTGTGTGGTATGGCGGAGAGAAAGAGTGTGTGAGAGGAGGGGGAAGGAGGGAGAGAAGAGAGGAGAGAAGGGGAAAACGAGTGAGAGGGGAGAGGAGAGGAGAGAAGGGGAAAAGAGTGGGAGAGGAGAGGAGAGAAGGGAAAAGGAGTGAGAGGGGAGAGGAGAGGAGAGAAGGGGAAAAGAGTGGGAGAGGAGAGGAGAGAAGGGAAAAGGAATGAAAGAGGAGAGGAGAAGAGAGAAGGGAAAATGAGTGAGAGGGGAGAGGAGAAGAGAGAAGGGAAAAGGAATGAGATGGGAGAGGAAAGGAGAGGAGGGGAAAACGAGTGAGAGAGGAGAGGAGGGAAGGGAAAAGGAATGAGAGAGGAGAGGAGAAGAGAGTAGGGAAAAGTAGTGAGAGAGGAGAGGAGAGGAGAGAAGGGGAAAAGGAATGAGAGAGGAGAGGAGAAGAGAGAAGGGAAAAGGAGTGAGAGGGGGAAGGGAGAAGGAGAGAAACTAAAAAAGATAAAAGGAGGAGGAAGGGAGAGAAGGAAGGGAGAGAAGGAAGGGGTACTGTGAGGGTAAAAGGGAGGAGGAGAGAAGTTCAAAGAAGAGGATGAGGAAGGTGAGAATAGAGGTGCAAATGAGATGGAGATTGAAAGGATTGGGAATTTGAGGCATAGAAAGAGTTATAAAATGAGAAGAAGATGCATTAAATAGCCTTATATGATAGAGAAGGAGGCAGATAGATAGGGAATAGAGAGGTAAAGATATATAAACACAGAGATAAACTAATAGACAGATTGATATAGTTAGACATATAAATAAACATACAGATGATACAAATAGACAAGTAAAGAGAGAGAGAGAGAGAGAGAGAGAGAGAGAGAGAGAGAGAGAGAGAGAGAGAGAGAGAGAGAGAGAGAGAGAGAGAGAGAGAGAGAGAGAGAGAGAAAGAAGAAAGAAAGATCATAGAAAACGGAGATATGAAGTGATGTGTACACTCATGTGTGTATATTTTCTCGTTGCAGTGTAAGCGCAGAAAAAAAAAAAAAAAAAAAAAAAAAAAAAAAAAATATATATATATATATATATATATATATATATATATATATATATATATATATATATATATATATATATATATTGATGGTTAAAGTGAAGGAGCGCTGATAGGCCTAACATTGTGTAGGAAATAATGATGGGTTGAAGACTTGGGGAGGATGACGCCCCATCATTTTTTACGCCTTGATAGATGACGTAAATAATGGAGAAAGAAAGGAAGAGGAGCATAGAGGTGACGGCACGTACTCTTACCCTCTCTCTCTCTCTTTCTTACTGCGTCTGTCGGTCGGCATCTCTCTTTCTTCCTTACTGCGTCTGTCGGCCGCTATCTCTCTCGCTCTCTGTCTCTCTCTCTTTCCTATTGCGTCTGTCGGTCGGCATCTCTCTATCTATCTATCTATCTAACTATCTGTCTATCTATCTGTCTGTCTCTGTTGTATTTTTGTGTGTACGTCTTGATACGTACACGTACTCGCATACGTTACATGTTTATATATATATATATATATATATATATATATATATATATATATATATATATATATATATATATATATATATATATATATATATATATATATATATACAATTTAAGTATGAAAACCTAATCTCATGGTACAGTGGTATTTGATTTCATCTGATATGTGATATATATATAGATATATATATATATATATATATATATATATATATATATATATATATATATATATATATATATATCTGTATATATATATATATATATATATATATATATATATATATATATATATATATATATATATATATATATATATATATATATATATGCATACATACATAACGCGAAATAAGCCAAATTTTCAGACTTGTAGTGAGGAAAGATTTATTGAATTTACAGAGTGCCTTCAACATCTGATGAAATTGTCATATTTTCCTCACATTGTATCTTCCGCCAGGAATGCTCATCAGTATAAACGGTATCAGTCAGACTCAAAGAAAGAAAAATATCTAAACCCTTAAAAAGAAATAAAAAAAATAAAATAAAAAAAATAGAAGAAAGAAAATAGAAGAAAAAAATGGAATCTCCCTTTCGGTGCAGAATCTTTTAACGAGAGATCATAGGTTGAACTTTAAGAAAAGCCCGAAAAGGAAACAGCAAAGACAAGAAAGCAACTCCCCTCGCCTTTGCCCAGGAGTCATTGCCCCCGCGTGTAGATATTCGGATACAAACGAATTTTTTGTTTTGTTTTGTTTTGTCTTGTTTTTTGTGTCTCACTTCTATTTATTTTTCACATACAAAGAAATAGCATCATTTACCTCCTCTCTAAGCGAACGAGAGGGAGACAGCATCAAGCAACAATGGATAAAACCATAAAAAAAAAAAAAAAAAAAAGTACGATGAACCCCCTAAAGATAGATCAGTGATGCAACTTCTCTCTCAGCTGATGAGGCGATCCAGCATCCTTTTTCACACCGAGTTTCCCTTCCTCACACAACGAGGGAAGAGGAGGCTGATGATGATGGTACCATGATGCTACTAATTCCGACGCCACCCAAAAAAGGGGATTCTTGGGCGAGGGTGGCTGATGGGGCGCTGGATATTCGACGTATTATCCGTTCCCCTAATTAGGAAGTTGTACTTTAATCATTCTGGGTTTACGGCCTTGTGCGAATTGCTTGGGCTGATGGCGTGTGTCGTCTGATCTTCGTTCTTCGTCTTCCTTTTTTCGTCTTCTTCTTCTCCTTATTTTTCTTTCTTCTTCTTTTCATTCTCATTCTCATTATCCCCTTCCTCCTCATCTTCCTTCTTCTTCTTGTTGTTTTTCTTCTTCTCTTCTTCTATGAATTTTTCTTCTTTTCATTTTTCTTCTTCTTGTTCTTCTTTTTCATCTTCTTTTCTTCTTCGTCTTCTTTTTTTTTCTTTTTTCGTCTTCTTTTTCTTCTTTTCTTCTTCTTCCTCTCCTTCTCATCGTCTTCTTCCTCTTCCTACTCATCCTCCTCTCCTTCTTCCTCTTCCTTCCTCCTCCTCTTCATCATACTTCTTCTTTCTTTTTTCCATTCTATCTGGGAACACCACACGTAATACATTTTTCTCTCTTTTATTTCTTGTTCTCACACTAATGGTCAAAGAGACAAATCACAATACTTGTCTCTCAAAAATACTCGTCTTGAAAACCCGATAAAGATAAACATTTATGACAATTTCAAATCAGATGGAAAGTTATAAATTATCGATGATTCCACCAAGCGAAGGATAGGCAGGGTAATTCCGAAAATAAGACTCTAATCGCTATTCTTTTCCGTGAATTGATATCTGAAACGACAACACATAGGCTGGAAAAGGTAAAGAATTAAAGAAGAGAAAAAAAGAAGAGAAGAAGTCAGATGGAAAGTTTTAAATTATCGATGATTGCACCAAGTGAAGGATAGGTAGGGAAATTCCGAAAATCTCTAATCGCTATTCTTATCTGAAACGACAACACATAGGTTGGAAAAGGAAGAGACGAAAAGAAAGGAAAAATATCCATTACTTTCCATTCTCCGTCAACCTCTCGCCCTTGCGTAGTCATGCAAAAGACTAACTTTTGACGCAACTTTTTTTTTTTCTTTTCTTTTACTTTTTTTGCCGTCTCATGTTTTTGAAAGTTTTTCTTTCCCAGATTCCTGTTTTTTTACAGAATCATATGACCACTTACCAAGAGTAGCTACTACAAACAGCTCATATACACACATTTATAAACGCATATGTATATGTGTGTGTGTGTTTCTGTGTGTGTGTGTGTGTGTGTGTGTGTGTGTATTTAATAATTTATCTATTTATCTATTTATCTATCTACCTATCTCTCTATCTATATATGCATATGCAATATATATATATATATATATATATATATATATATATATATATATATATATATATATATATATATATATATATATATATATATATATGTGTGTGTGTGTGTGTGTGTGTGTGTCTGTGTGTGTGTGTGTGTGTGTGTGTGTGTGTAGAGATATTTGTGTACACACACACACACATACGCACACACACAAACACACACACACACACACACACACACACACACACACACACACACACACACATACATACATATAGAGATAGATAGATAGATATAGATATATATGTATGTATATATACATTTATATATATATATATATATATATATATATATATATATATATATATATATATATATATATTTATTTATTTATTTATTTATATTTGTAAATATGTATATACACACACGCACAGACATACATATACGAAATACAATAATAATGCCTCCAATAATTATAACCATAATACGACTAACCACGCCCCCCCCTCCTCCCGCAGGCACAATCAGCGCTGATCTACGACGGCGTGCGGGTGGTGGCCGAGGCGTTCACTCGAGTCCAGAGGAAGGTGGAGAACTTCAGCGAGTTCCTCTCCAGCCAGAGGATCACCTGCGACGCCCACGAGGGAGACCAGGCCACGTGGGAGAATGGGGAGAAGGTCGTCAGGATCTTGAGGAAGGTAAGGGCTTGGGGAGAGAGGGTTGGGGATCGGGGGGTAAGGTCAGGGCTTGGTGGCGGGAGGATAGGATATGAAAGGCAATCGGGAAAAAGAGGAGGGAATGATTCTGCGTCTTGTGACGTTTCGGTCAGATTTTTTTCCTCTTCGGATGGAACTTAGGATGAATTCGCGAGGTTTATGAGGATATGAGGCAGATTGAGGGAAGGGTGTCGCGTCGTCGGGACTGTGAAATGAAGGCAAGATCGTCATTACGGGCCGCAAAGCGAGAGAGGCGGGGAGGTCGTTAGAGTTTGGAGGGAAGTGAGCAGACGGGGAGTAAGGTCTGGGATAATAGAGTGCGAAATGAATGGATTGAGTTCATGAAGATCTTGAGGAAACAGAGTACACTGGGATGAGGGAGGTGAAGTTTGGGATAATGAGGCGTAAAATAGGATGGGGGGGGGGCGAGTTCGTGAGGATCTTGAGGAAAATGAGTTAACAGTAGAATGAGGTAGTGGGGTTCCTGATGATGGGGCGTGGAGGCGGTGGGGAGGTCATCAGTAATTCAGAGGAAGGTACCTGACATTCCCCACGAAAGTTAAGTGAGGGTTGGGATTACTGTGGGGAAATAGGGTTACTGAGGGGTAGCAAGGTCAGAGTTGTCAGGAACTGAAGGAAGGTTTGCCGATCGTCAAAAGGGGGGGGGGCATGTGAGGAAGGTAGGGATAGGGAGCTTTGCAACGATGGGAAGGAGTAGGGAAAGGAAAAAGACTCACAAGGCAAACGAATTGTTACGCAGAGAAGCGGAAGAGAACGAAGGGAGGAGTGGGAAGGGCTAGTGAGGACGAGAGAGTTGATGACGTGACAGTGGCATGAGTGGGCAAGATAGGATCAGTGTAGATGGGGAGCTTGTAGCTGTTGCGGGGGCGGGGGGGGGGGGGTTATGTATAAACCTATATTGAACATAAACATAAACACAGTAACATTCGCACAAAGATGAAATAAACACTTTATATGAACACAAATGAATGCAACGTTCCTAACAAGAGAAAGCCAAAAACCGTCAAATGTTTGCTTTCGTTTCATACTGCATCAGTGTTTCGTTATATAAATCTACGTATATCATTTTATCATTATCTTCATTGTCGTTATTATTATCATTTTCAATTTATTAAATCTGGAGGGATAGCGAGTTAATGATGAGGTTCAATAAATCTGGAGGGATCGTTCATGACGAGGTTCAATAAATTTGGAGGGATAGTTCATGACGAGGTTCAATAAATCTGGAGGGATCGTTCATGACGAGGTTCAATAAATTTGGAGGGATAGTTCATGACGAGGTTCAATAAATCTGGAGGGATAGTTCATGACGAGGCTCAATAAATCTGGAGGGATCGTTCATGACGAGGTTTAATAAATCTGGAGGGATAGTTCATGAAGAGGTTCAAAGGAGGGATAGTGAGTTTATGATGAGGTTCAATAAACCTGGAGGGATAGTTCTGAGCTTCAGTCAATCTGGATGGGTAGTTCATGAAGAGGCTCAATAAATCTGGAGGGATAGTTCATGAAGAGGTTCTATAAATCTGGAGGAATAGTTCATGACGAGGTTCAATAAATCTGGAGGGATAGTTCATGAAGAGGTTCAATAAATCTGGAGGAATAGTTCATGACGAGGTTCAATAAATCTGGAGGGATAGTTCATGACGAGGTTCAATAAATCTGGAGGGATCGTTCATGACGAGGTTCAATAAATCTGGAGGGATCGTTCATGACGAGGTTCAATAAATCTGGAGGGATCGTTCATGACGAGGTTCAATAAATCTGGAGGGATAGTTCATGACGAGGTTCAATAAATCTGGAGGGATCGTTCATGACGAGGTTCAATAAATCTGGAGGGATCGTTCATGACGAGGTTCAATAAATCTGGAGGGATCGTTCATGACGAGGTTCAATAAATCTGGAGGGATAGTTCATGACGAGGTTCAATAAATCTGGAGGGATCGTTCATGACGAGGTTCAATAAATCTGGAAGGATAGATCTGAGGTACAGTCAATCTGGAAGGATAGTTCATGAAGAGGTTCAATAAACCTGGAGGGATAGTTCATGAAGAGGTTCAATAAATCGGGATGGATAGTGAGTTCATGACGAGGTTCAGTAAATCTTGAGAGATAGAGACCACGAGAATATCATAAGAAAGTCATGACCAAATTAAAATCTAGATGGATAGCGAGTTCATGACGAGGCTGAGAAAATCTGACCGGATTGTGAACTCAGGACAAAACTAAATAAATCCGAGAAGGATAGTGAGTTTATAAAGAACCCGAGGAGAGCCGCGCCAGGAGATTGTCCCAATACTTTACCCACAGCGCTATATCTTCGAGACCTTCTTCCAACGTCATCGAGGCAGAAATTGTATCTCGAATTGCTCTTTGTTCCAGACGATTTTGCTTGCCTTGTAATTCGGGAATTGCGGTATAGTTCCCGGTGCTTTGTCGAGGCAAATGCGACAGTATTTTAGGTTGAGGTTGAGCTTTGAGGGATAAAGTAAACATAGATGGAGTAATGCTTTGTTTCTTTTGCTCTGGTCGCACTCATACATGCGTGTGTGTGTTAGTATTAGTGTGTGTTTGTGTTTGTATTGGTGTGTGTTTTAGTGTGTGTTTGTATTGGTGTGTGTTTTAGTGTGTGTTTGTATTGGTGTGTGTTTGAGTGTGTGTGGGTGTGTGTGTGTGTGTGTGTGGGTGTGTGTGTGTGTGCGTGTGTGTGTGTGTGCGTGTGCGTGTGCGTGAGAGGGAGGACAATGTGCTATATTTTAGAATGAGGGTTATGAAGTAGGAGATGGAATCAAGTTTATGGGGAAGAAAGAAAAGTTATGAGGTATGGGGAGCTGAGCCAAGCGATGAGAGGGAAAATTACCAAATTCATGAGGTACTGAAAAGTGAAATGTCAAATAAAATCATGGATATGAGGCATTTTGTATAGTTTATGAGTAGGAAAAAATGAAACAGATGTCCTGGGAGAAATAAAAAAAATGCACTTGACCGGTAAAGGAACAATGATACAATGTACTACAGACAAACGGATAGATAGATAAATAGGCGTTCACAAAATAGTTAAAATGAAACTGGATAAATGGTTTCCTATAGTTTATGCGTTAGCGCTGGGATTAAAATTCATGGAACTTTATATTAAAAGGCTGTATATCTTCATACGTAAATCAGTGTTTTGAATCTCTACCTGAAGTCTTGGGTGATGGAGTGCGTCGTGGCGTTCGCATAATATTCGTCGTTATGAACACGTGGTCAAATCCGGGAACATGAGGAATGAGCGCGTGTTCCTCAAACGTTCAGCAGTTCTATGCCATTAGCAGGGGAGTGTTCTCTCGCGACTATTTACGAGCGAGGGAAAAGCGAGATGCAAAGTCCAAAGTCGTTTTCGCCGGGGCAGGAAATCGGCCTCGAACTCCCTCGGTTCTAAATAGGATAATTCGTTAAACACAGGCTCCTCGTGCTGCGATACTTTGAGAATCTCATTTGGTATTCGACGACTGCAATACCTGACAGCGGGATTATACTGGATAAATCTAATTACTCCCTTTCGAAGCTACTGTAGTACTGTAGTGTCGACTCGCCTGGTGTCAGTTGAGTGGAGTAGCTTGCGTGCGGGGGTCCAGAGAGCTTGCTGTACCAACAACAAAATTATTCAGAGGCAGTTTTACACGCGTCGCGCCCAGGGCTACGGCGAAGATAACTCATTTAGATCAAAGGCGCCGCGGACGCTGAGTAAATGGCGTACAGACTTCCCGGCAGATTACGTGAGGCATGTTCTTGCTCCTGCTGAGTGATTTGGATATGTCGATCGTCCATTATTTATCAAATGATGAATAAAAAATCCTTTTTAACTATTAGTCGTTTGGAAAACAAGGCACCCATTTACCGAGACGCAACATACTTGAACTATTCTAGTGAAGAGCTTGGAGACAAAGCCAGAGACATACGGCGCGTGGAAAGGAGAGGTGCATACTTGGAGCAAAGTTAATATATTAAGCAGGAGCTGCAAGGACCCTTCAGCAACCTGCACGAGGAGAGAAACGGCCCTCACCCTCTCGTACAGAAGGCGCTTGCCACTTACAGACGCATAGAACGGCGACGCTCTATCGGAAACCTAATTTGACCTGCGCCGGGAAGTTCTGCATTTCCTGGAGGAGATTGTAAGAAGGTCGTAAGGTGGTGTAGGCTAAGGCTTCCGGGAGATCCTCAGGACGTCTTAGGCTGTACTTAAGGAAGAGCTTATATTAGTATTACGACAGGTCCCCGCGTCTGGTGGGACTCGGCAGTAGCTGACGCGCGCCGTGAACTTTCGGAGAAGTGTGAGCCGAGGAGATGAAGCGCCAGATAGCTGTCAGCTCGTGGGAAGGGATCGCGTCTCGGATTTTGCTATTTAGCTTTTTTCGTCTAGATTTATGTGTCATTCACTGATCTACTTATTCATTTCCCTGTGTATTAATGATCTGTCATTGACTTATTCATATATGATTGTATTTATGTATGCATACAAGT
>NC_091566.1:23382411-23389911 GCF_042767895.1 Penaeus vannamei | reverse complement strand
TATCTATTTCTGCGTTTCTCTTGATCTCTCTTGCACTTTCTTTCACCCTCTTCATCCCTCCTTCCTCCTTGCCCTGTCTTCCCCACACACCCGCACTCTTTCCCTCTCCATGACGCTATCTCTCTAAAGACATGTGTTTATCATTCTCTCGCTGCATTATTTTCTTTTTTCTCTATCTACCTAACTATCTATTTCTCTTTTTATCTATTTCTCCGTTTCTCTTTATCTCTCTCGCACTTTCTTTCCCCTTCTCCATCCCTCCTTCCTCCTCGCCCTGTCCTCCCCACACACCCGCACTCTTTCCCTCTCCCTGACGCTATCTCTCTAACGACATGTGTTTATCATTCTCTCGCTGCATTATTTTCTTTTTTCTCTATCTACCTACCTATCTACTTCTCTTTCTATCTATTTCTGCGTTTCTCTTTATCTCTCTTGCACTTTCTTTCACCCTCTCCATCCCTCCTTCCTCCTCCCCCTGTCCTCCCCACACACCCGCACTCTTTCCCTCTCCCTGATGCTATCTCTCTAACGACATGTGTTTATCATTCTCTCGCTGCATTATTTTCTTTTTTCTCCATCTATCTCTACTTCTATCTATTTATCCGTTTCTCTTTATCTCTTGCACTTTCTTTCCCCTTCTCCATCCCTCCTTCCTCCTCGCCCTGTCCTCCCCACACACCCGCACTCTTTCCCTCTCCCTGACGCTATCTCTCTAACGACATGTGTTTATCATTCTCTCGCTGCATTATTTTCTTTTTTCTCCATCTACATACCTATCTATTTCTCCGTTTCTCTTTATCTCTCTCGCACTTTCTTTCCCCTTCTCCATCCCTCCTTCCTCCTCGCCCTGTCCTCCCCACACACCCACACTCTCTCCCTCTCCCGGGCGACATGTGTTCATCATTCTCCGTCCGCATTATTTACGAGACAGACTTCCTTTCTGGAGGCTGTCGCTGGAATCCTATTTAGCTCAGTTGTTCAGTAATTTCAAAGACGGTCGTTTCATGGCAACCATTAAATACCTTTGTGCATATGTATAAGTTGTTTCCGCACCCAGCCCTTGGCCATTGAATGTAAATATACTTAATTACGGGGTCGGCCAAGGGAAGGAATGTTTGCAGCTTTAATCATGATGCCAATTGCGAGTGGCGAAAGTTCTTTGGGTTTTATGCGCAGTTCTGTAGGCGTGTGTGTTTGTTGGTGTGTGTGTGGGGGGTGGGGTAGGGGGGGTGTATGTGTGTGTTGGGGGGGAGGGAGGGGTTAAGCGTGTATGTGTGTGAATGTGTGTGTTTGTGTGGAGGGGGGGGGGGGTAAAGCGTGTGCGTGTGTGTGTTTTTGTTTTTGTGTTTGAAAGTAATTGTGATTCTGTTTTTAATGCTTCGTACATGAATGTATCCGCTAAATATGTAAGTTCGATATATGGTTCAGAGAATTAAACATCACGAGACACACTGCTGTAAAATCCTATAACACTCTCCTCCCTCTTAAAGGCAACGCATATTTATGTTCCATTACCCTGAACGAAATATTTTTTTCTTGCATTTTTTCTCTAATTTTAATGACTCAGGCGAAAGGATAAAAGCAGATAATAGCCTTGAGTGCATTTTGAAAGTGCCTTTAGTATGTTCAGAAAACAACCAGTTGGGAAGATTCCAACGGTTTGGAAGAGCGACTCCTAACTTTTTTTTTCTTTCTTTTTTCTTCTTTTCTTTTTTTTTTCTTCTTTTTTTTTAGAGGATAGGTATAAAGGCTGCCGTTACGTTTGGATGCCGGTGTTTGCATTAGCTTTAACTTCAATATCTAGGACTAGCATGTAAATGTGTTTTTAAAAAATCAGA
Organism: Penaeus vannamei; assembly: GCF_042767895.1. Taxonomy (NCBI): domain Eukaryota; kingdom Metazoa; phylum Arthropoda; class Malacostraca; order Decapoda; family Penaeidae; genus Penaeus; species Penaeus vannamei. The sequence continues at coordinate 23,388,073 of NC_091566.1, read as the reverse complement.
GAGGTTTTACACTTTTAGTCTTTTAATGCATATTCATCATTGATCTTTTCAAGGAAATGAGGAAAATGATAACGGTAATAGTGAAAGACAACAATAATAACAATAATGAGGATGGTGAAAGTAATGATAATAATGACAATGATAATGATAATAATGACAGTAATAATAACAATAATGATAACGGCAATAATGATAATTCTAACAACAATAATAATGACAATGATAATGATGATAACTATAACAATGACAAAAATAATGATGATAATGACACAAATAATAATGATGATGATGATAATGGTGACAATGATCATAATGATCATATCAATACTACTACTACTACTTATGATAATAGTGATAATAATAATAGAAATATTAAAAGTAATGATGATAATAATCATGATAATGATAATACTGATAATGATAATAGTAATACTATTAATGATAGTAATGATGATAATAATGGTGATAATGATAACAATGATAGTAATAAAACTGATAACAGCAATGATAATGACAAGAGTAATAAGAGTAATAATGAATATAATGATACTAGCAATGATAATGATAATGATAATAATGATGACAATCGTAATGATAGAAATAATAATAGCAATTAAATAATAATAATAGTAAAAAAATAATGATAACAAAAATAATAGTAATAGTGATGATAGTAAAACAATATCACTTATAATCCTAATGATATTGGTGATGATAATGTTTATGATAAAGTTAATTAAATACGATTGTAAAAATAACAATGACAGTGATAATGGATGATGATAGATTAGTACCATTATTATTACTATTACTATTATTATCCTTATTATTATTGTTATCATTTTTATTATTATCAATGCTATTATTATCATTTTTATTATTGTTAATGCTATTATTATCATTTTTATCATCGTCGTCATCACTATCACCTTATTATTATGATCATTATTATTATTATAATAATACTATTATTTTCATTATTATTGTCATTACTATTATCATTATCATCATCATTATCATTATTGTTATTATTACTAACATTATTATTATTGTTTCTATGATTATTATCATTAATGTTATTATCGTTACACTCATCCTTATCATTTTCACCATTTTTGTTATTGTTATCGTTGTTATTATTATTATTTTCATTGTTATTTATTTATCTATTTTATTTTTTATTATTAATTTTTTGGGGGTGAATATTATCGTTGTTGTTTCTATCATTACGCTGTTGTTATTTTTATTTTCGTTATTATTCTTATCGCTTTTATAATTATTATTATCATTATCATCATTATTAGTATTGTTTTTATCTTCATTATTATTATCATTACTATTATTATCATCATCAATATCATTATTATTGTCATTATTATCATAATTATTATCATTGTCATTATCATCGTTATCATATTTTTTGTTGTTGTTGCTGTTATTATTACTTTTATCCTCATTATTTTGTTTTTATCAAAATCATCATTATCATTACCATAATCATTATCATTCTTATTGGTAATATTGCTATTATTAACACCACTATCATTATTACCATTATAATCATTATTGCCATTATCACTGTTATTATTATAGATATCGTTGATATTATTACTATAATTGTTATTATTATCTGATCACTATTATTATAATCATTATTATTATTACTGTCATTATCATAATATTTTTTTTATCATTAATGGTATTAGTGTTGTTATCATTATTATCATTAGTGTGTTTATTATCATGATCATCACAATTAGCATTATCATTACTATCATCATTGTTTTACGATTTCCATCATTATCATTATCATTATTCTCATAATCACAGTAAAATACACCATCAGAAGTAGAATTAGCAATATCAACATTCACAAGAAGGAGAAAAATAACATGGAAGAGCATTAACAACTGCAACCAGTATTATCATTGTCACTGTTTTTTTTATCAGTGGTAATAGCATTAACAGTGTAAATGATGCTAAAGATAACGTTAATATCGTTGAATATTATCGTCATTAGGGTGCAAAGATAACTGTAAAAAGAAAGTTATATGCTCGTGAAAAAATAGAAAAAAGAAAAAGAAAAAAAGGAAAAAAGAAAAAGGAAAAAGGAAAAAAGGAAAAAAAAAGAGAAAGGGAAATGAAGTAAAAAGGAAACGATAAAAGAAAAAAGTAAAAGAGAAAAAGTAAAAAAAAAAAAGGAAAATAAGAAAAAAGGAAACAAAGTATAAAAGAAAAAAAAAGAAAAAAGAAAAAAGAAAAAAAAAGAAAAGAAAAAATGTATATGTGTATATATATATATATATATATATATATATATATATATATATATATATATATATATATATATATATATATATATATATATATATACACACACATGATATTAAGGAAATGTGAATTCTGTACGAGGACACATTAACTCATGAGTATCATGATCTAAAGCCATGTTTTGTGAGGTCTGTCTGGCTGCGTGTTCATGTTTTATGGAATTTGTGACAGATGCTTCATGCAAATTTTAGTAAGTAGATTGTCGTGTAACACCGTGCCTGAGTATTTATGCTTGAGTGTTTATGTGCGTAAGTAGGTTATGTGTGTTTTCACTGTTTGTTTAGTCGAATGTGTGTTTCTGTGTATGTGTCTGTTTCTCTTTGTTGGTTTGTCTGTCTTTTTTTCTGTGTGTTTCTGTGTCTGTATCTCTCTCTATCTATCTATCTCCGTCTCTCTCTTTCTCTTTGTTTTTCTCTTTCTCTCTCTTTCTCTCTCTGTCTCTTTCTTTCTTTCTCTCTCTCTCTCTCTCTCTCTATCTCTCTTCCTCTTTCTCTCTCTCTCTCTCTCTCTCTCTCTCTCTCTCTCTCTCTCTCTCTCTCTCTCTCCTCTCTCTCTCTCTCTCTCTCTCTCTCTCTCTCTCTCTCTCACCTCTCTCTCTTTCTCTTTTCTTTCTTTCTCTCTCTCTCTCTCTCTCTCTCTCTCTCTCTCTCTCTCTCTCTCTCTCTCTCTCTCTCTCTCTCTCTCTCTCTCTCTCTCTCTCTCTCTCTCTCTCTCTCTCTTTCTCTCTCTTTCTCTCTCTCTCTCTCTCACTCTCTCTTTCTACTTCTCCCTGGCACACACATTCTTTCTCTTACCCTCTCTCTTTCCCTTTTTTATTTATGAATATACGCATGTAAACGCAAGCATTCTTCTTACGGATTTACATACTTCCTGGAACTTCCTGAATTCAGACTGCCACGCCAGGGGGAGCTGCCGAGAAATAAAGAACGACTTCAGCAGATAGGCAATAAGTCCTCCTTTCTTCCTGTGTTTATGATTCTTATTGCTTGCTTCTCCACCTTTCTGGGATTTTATCTTGAGTTTCGCTTTCATTATTCTTTTCTTTTCTTTTTCTAAGGGCGGGGAAGGGGGGGCGTGGAACGAGAGGATTTATTCTTTTGTTGCCGGTCTCTTTTCTTCCTTCTCTCTTCTTCATGTTCTCTCTAATGTTACGTTTTCTATTGCAATGTTTCTTGCTTCCTTTTTCTTTTAAAGGATGCCTCTCTCTCTCTTCATCCTCCTCCTCTTCCCTCCTCCCAATCTATGCTCTTCCCTCACCTTCACCTCCCTTCCCCCAATCACTCCAGCTCTCTATGCCGAATCCCCCATTCTCCTCAACTTTGCTTATAAATCTCACCTCCCATTTTCACCCCCTACTCCCCCACCCTATCTATACAACTTTTCCCCTACCTTATCCCCACCACATCCCCATCTACTCTCCTCCTCTCCCTCCTCTCTCTTCCCTACCTCCCCTATCTCCCCCCACCTCCCCTCCCTTCCCTCCCTCTCCTCCCTCCCCTCCATTCTCCTCCTCCCTCCTCTTCCCTCCCTCCCATCCCCACCTCCCTCCTCCTTCCCCACCTCCCTCCTCCTCCCCTCCCAACCTCCTCCCTTCCCTTCACCACCTCCCCTCCTTCCCCTTCCTGCCCCACCTCCCTTCCCCACCTCCCCTCCCTTCCCCACCTCCCCTTCCTTCCCTCCCTTCCCCACCTCCCCTCCTTTCACCACCTCCCCTCCCTTCCCTCATTTTTCCTCCCCCACCTCCCTTTCCCCACCTCCCCTCCCCTCCCTCCCCTCCAACCTGAAGTGTGAGGCAAGGGAAAACAGACGTCGTAAATGTTAATACCGGACGAGCCAAAGGAAAGCGGGGGAACGTTACCCAGAGGTCTCGAGGGTGATTCAGTCTCGTTGTGAGAGCAGAGTATGAAGGGGAGGCGGGGGGGAGGGGGGAGGGGGATGAATCGGAGGGAAGGAGGGGGTAGGTAGGAGAGGGCGGTAGGGGGCGGGGAGATCTATCCCTCTGGGGGAAGGAGGGAATAGTAGGAGGGGGCGAGAGGAGCGGGGGGATGGTGGGGTAAGAGGGAAGGGGGTGGGGAGATTTAAACCCCTGGAGGGAAGGAGGGAATAGTAGGAGGGGGTGAGAGGGATGGGGGGATAAAGGGGGTACGAGAGGGAAGGGGGCAGAGATTTAACCCTTGGGGAAAGGAGGAATGGTAGGAAGGGGTGAGAGGAGCGGAGAGATAGGGCGGGGTGTTAAGGAGAGGAGGGAGGAAGTAGTAAAAGAGAGGAAGGGGCCGGGGAGATGGGAGGGAGAATATGGAAGCCATAGGGAGGGGAAAGGTAGGTGGGGAGAGGAGGAATTGGAGGGGACGGAGGGGAGGGAACAGACTAACAGAATAGCGTGAAGGGAGAGGGAGGGGGGGTGAGAGGGATGAGGGATGCCCGAGGGTTGATTAGCGAATGGTGAAGGAGAGGTTAAATAAAACTGGCACTGCAGAGGGGGATATGAGAGACAAGGAGGGGGAAAAGGTGTGAAAGCCAAGTGCGAAGGAGAGGGATTGGGGTGAGGAAGAAAGATGAAGAGATGCAGAAGGGGTTGGAGAGAGCGGTGAAGGGAAGAGGGAGACGTGTGAGGGAGGGGGAGGTGAAGGGGTAGATGGAAGGAGGGCATGAGAGAACGGAGAGGAGGAGCGGAGGGGGAAAAGAGGTAAGTGCACAGGCTATCATGAGGAAGGAGACGTGAGGGGAGAGGAAGGGAGAAAGATAATGGAAGAAATAAAATAATTTTATGGAATGTTTCACGCAGGAGGAAAGCGATACGATAGAAGACAGGGTTAGAAGTACGAGTAACAAGGAAGAGGGAGATTAAAAGATGAAGTAGAAGGGAGAGAGAGGGACGGGGAAGAATGAGAGAAAGGGAAGCAGAAAGAGAGAGGGAGAGAGAGAGAGAGAGAGAGGGAGAGAGAGAGAGAGAGAGAGAGAGAGAGAGAGAGAGAGAGAGAGAGAGAGAGAGAGAGAGAGAGAGAGAGAGAGAGAGAGAGAGAGAGAGAGAGAGAGAGAGAGAGATTGAAAAAGAAAGGGTGAGATTAGGAGACAGCGACCGAGGGAGACAGAGAGATTGAAAGGCATACATTTAAAGAAAGAGAACAGAAACAGGAATAAAGCATAAGAAAGACTCGGAGGGAGGAGGGGGATGCAGTCAGTTACAAGGACATACATGAAATAGACAATAAATATTCACCAAAAGAGAGAGAAACAACTAAAAAGACAGGTACACAAACCGTGAACCAAAAAGCTAAAGCGATAGAAATTAAGGCAAAAAGAACGAAAAGCGAGAAAGAACAAAGGGGAG
>NC_091566.1:23374911-23377411 GCF_042767895.1 Penaeus vannamei | reverse complement strand
TTTGTTTATTACTTTCCCAGTATTTTAGAATTTAATTTGATCTTACTATATCTTTGTTATCTCTATATCTTATTGCATTCATCAGATCGTTATGCTCTTGGTAGTTGTTAAGAACATAATTAATCTAGCTGAGCGTGCTTGCTATTACTATCATCTCTAACATTTTTATTATTAGTACTACTTTAACGTTACGGTTTACACTGACCATAATGCTAGTATCAAAGTGTTTATCAAAGAATTTTCTTTGTAAACTGAAAATATATCCATGGTTCAATCATTATAATTTTTTTTTTATTATTCTTTATTCTTCTTATTATTTATTATTATTATTATTTTTTTACTGGAGGGGGTATAATTTACTGCATGGGTTTAAAGGTCTTTGTGGATGTTTAAACTGAGGTTAGTGTTTGGTTATGACTCTCCCAAATGTGGTACTTGATTTGACTTAATGTTTGGTGTGTTGCTGGTCCATGATGTGGGTTTATGAGCGTCATTAATCTTGATATTGGTTACACAAATAATAATTAGGATGATTATAATACTAATATACATAAACCCGCAAAGCCGCACTCGCACACACATATCTTTTGAACATGGGCTAAACTCACATATACATATATCCACATCCACACATATATGCTCACACACTTACATATTATATATACATTATATATGTACATAAATACATAAATACATACATACATAAATACATACATACATACATACATACATACATATATATATATATATATATATATATATATATATATATATATATATATATATATATGTATATATATATATATATATATATATATATATATATATATGTATATATATATATATATATATATATATATATATATGTGAAGTGTGTGTGTGTGTGTGTGTGTGTGTGTGTGTGTCTGTATATGTGTTTGTATGTATGCACCTTATCAATATATACATATATGTGTGTCTCTTTCTATCTATGTATGTATATATGTATGTATGTATGCATGCATGTATGCACGCATATATGTATGAGTGTGTGTGCATGTATGTATGTGTGTGTGTGTACGTACGTATGCGTGCATGTACTTATGTACGTATGCATGCATATATCTATATATATGTAAACGTTCCATAACAAAAACACACAGACCCACAAAATGCCGCTCAACCTGCACTTCGCTCCTCCGCCCGAAGCTGCACGCCCGCAACCACCCACGTAAGACGGAATTATTCCACGCGACGCTAGTACAGGATCATGGGATTAGTCAGCGGCAATTACTTTCAGTTAGAGCAGGGCTGTTAAGATGCAATTTCAGTTATTGAGCCTGAACGGAATAAGGATTGTTAAGGGGCAATCTTCGTTGATGTTCAGGTTTTAGTTTGCTTGGGTCGTTGATGGAGTGTGAATTTATGTGCTCACTTACCGGTAAAATAAATTAGATTATACTGAAAGGTCATGATAATGGTGATAGTTGTACGCGTAGAAGTAATAACGATAATAATTATAACTACAACTATGATGATGATAATGATGATGATCATGATGATGATGATGATAATGATAGTACTAATATTGGTAATAATGATGATAATTATAAAAATGACGATGATTATGATAATCATGGTGATGATAATAGTAATGATGATAATGATAATAGCAATAATGATACAAATAAACATTATGATAGTAGTGATATTAATGATGATGATAATAACGGTATTGATCATGATAACAATTATAGCAATGATATCAACAACAACAAAAACAACAGCAATGGTGACAATTATGATAATAACAATAATCATTATCATTATTTCAATAACAATAATAACAACACCTAGTTAATAATAGCCATGGCCACAACAATAAAACCACAATGCTAATAATACCAACAGTGATCTTCATAACTTTAATGATAACCTCAGTGTCCCTTCCTCACGCTGGCTCCTTCAGCTCCTGCAGATGGTATACGACCTTCAGGAGGCCCAACTTTAAAGCGTAATGCCCTAAGGCCTTGGGAGGAAGGGCGAGGTGAAGGGTGAAGGGACAGCGAGAAGGCCAGACTCCTCTCCCGGTGACGGTGGTGGAGGAGGAGGAGGAGGAGGAGGAGGTGGAAGAGGTGGATGGGAGAGGTGGAGGAGGTGGGGGATGGAAGGGGGGGGAGGGGGACGGAGAGGTGGGAGATGGAAGGGGAAGAGAGGAAGACGTGGAGGTGGAGAAGGAAGGGAAAAAGAGTGAGGGGAGGAGAAAGAGGTGGAAGTGGGGGAGGAGGAAGAGAAAGAAAAAGAGGGGGAGTCGGTGCTGGAGGTGGAGGAGGCGGATGAGGAGGAGAAAAGAAAGGAGGGAGAGTAGGTGCTGGAGGTGGAGGAATGGGATGAGGAAAAGGAGAAAAAAAAAGCAGGATGAAAAGGAAGAGCAGTAGGTGGAAAAAATAGGAAAAATAAACACGAAAATAGGCAAGCAAAGAGAAATAGAGGAGAAAAAAAGACCAAACAGGGAAGAAGG
>NC_091566.1:23349911-23354911 GCF_042767895.1 Penaeus vannamei | reverse complement strand
ACTAAGTGGTCGATACCGCTTCCGCTCGTGTACCCCTCCCCCCCCCCTACCTCCACCCTTTTCTCTGTACCCTGTGCCACCTACTCCCCTTGGTTAGTACCCCTCCCCCCCCTCCCCCCGAGGAGTCGAACGAGCGGGCGGTTCGTGCTAAAAACGACCCTTCGGTCTTTACAAGGTGGGCTCCCTCAGGCAATGAATTTTCCTAAGACCCCCCTAAGACCCGTTCCTTTTTAAAGCCGGATAAGAGGGAGAATTATTGCCCGCCAGCCGATCAACGTTCCACCACATTTTGTTCTCCACATATCCGAAATTAAAGGAGAGACTCGAAGGCCGCGAGAACGGACGCCCACACGAGCGCTGTCACACGCCCGCTTTAGTTTTGAGGTCGTTTTCTCTCTTTTCTCTCTCTCTCTCTTTCTCTCTATCTTTCTATCTCTCCCTCCCTCTCTATCTCTCCCTCCCTCTCTATCTCTCCCTCCCTCTCTCTCTCTCTCTCTCTCTCTCTCTCTCTCCCTCTCTCTCTCTCTCTCTCTCTCTCTCTCTCTCTCTCTCTCTCTCTCTCTCTCTCTCTCTCTCTCTCTCTCCCGTCCGTCTCTCTCTCTTCTTTAATATATTTTTGTTTTTAAAGCATACATTCTTAACGAGTGGACAGCCTTGTTCCCCGAAAAGGAGATGAGAGGATGAATAATAAGTAAGAGGGGGAAAGGTTTTATCAGAGAGCGTTTGGGGTTCACTCTAACTTTGACCAAAGTTTCCATTGCATCTCTTACGAAATGAAGTAAGACAAACAAGTGGAAAGTATCACGAGGAAAAGGAAGATTTTGTTTTATCTTGTCGTATTTTTTTCTTTCTCTCTAGAAAGGACAAAAACAGCTTTTTAAGTATACATACACGGCGGACGTACCTCAAGAACCGGCGATTTTTTCTTCCTCCTCCTTGCCATACTTCCACTCTAGATCTGTCTTTATCGCTGCAACGCAAAAAAAAAAAAAAAAAGGAAAAAGATAAAAGAGAGAGAAAAAAACGATTGTAAATACCGATAATGAGGTCATTAAACGATAAAGAAATTGTCGACCGGCGTTAAATTACAGCATTCTAGTATATCCTCGAGGCGGTGTCATAAATCCTACAAAAGCCTGGAGAGAAACAGCCATTAATTTCTATGGATTTACCTCCCACCGGTCCCGCCACAATATTGAGGAGTGGCTCAATGTTGACTCCCGTCGCAACTTTATTTATCACGCCATTTAGCCTTTTTGTGTAGCCCTTGGAGAGTCTTCTTGCAAACATTTATCATGGCGTGTGTGTGCGTTCGTGGGTTTGCTGGGAGATTTTTTAGTTTGATGGATTTTGATGAAAGAAAAGAAATGTTGATTTAGTATATGTGTTATATGTATATTAGGGTTAGTTGCTGACATACTTGAGTGAAACTATGGAAAGTTTATTATCATCTTAACGTCATTATCATTAGTACTGCTATTATCAGTAATATTATGTTTTTTTATTCTATTTCATTTTATCATTTTTTGATAATTTCATTTTCTTATTTCACTAATATTTTACTATTGCTTACTTTATCTTATTTCCTTATTAGCATTATCATTATCAATGTCATCATTAACATTATTATTATGATGATGATGATTCCTATTATCAAAATCATAATTGTTGTTGGTATTATTATTCCTATTACCATTATATTTAGTAAAGAAGTGCACCAAAGTCGCAACCTGCATTCATATGACATTTTATCTACTTAATTATCGCTTCGCACCCAAGCTTTCCCTCGGTCGTAATCGCTGGCACAAGAGCCTTACAAGCTGTTGGTAGTTATTGGAACCTCTTAACGACCAGGCAACCGCTTGTTTCTCTAGTTATATTAGATTGTGGGTCCTTGTACTACCAGGTCCCCCCTCCCCCCCCCCTTCCCCCTCACTGTTCCCTTGAAGTCAGCTTGTGAAGGCAGACCATTGAAAACCCACGATGCTGTAAATCCAAGTTCTTGTAAACTCTCCATGTTAGTGTCGAACGCCCGTGTTGCCTGTTGTTATGGCTGCTGCCCGCCCTAAGTTTGCATAATCTGACCATTCTCAAACGTTGAGTTGTTCAGCTACTGTGTTTTGATTTACAACGCCAGAACAGTTGGACGTAATCACTGCCTGGGTTGGCGACCGTCGCTTGGCTGAGGCTGAGGCGCCGAGAGCCTGCTTGGCTTGCTTTTGGGACGGGTTCGGGGCTGCGGTGAAGCATTCAGCTCCGTAGTATTGCCAGTGTGTATCCTGGCTAGTACAGAGTGTAGCCGTTGAGGTGTTTATATATGTGTATATATATACATACATATATATATATATATATATATATATATATATATATATATATATATATATATATATATATATATATATATACACACACACACACACACACACACACAGAAACATAGTACATATGTGTATATATATTAAATATATGAATGTGTATATATGTTTGTGTGTATGTGTGTGCATATTTATGCATATGCATAATATATATGATACACACACACACACACATATATGCATATGTATATATATATATATATATATATATATATATATATATATATATATATATATATATATAATCGAAGAGATGACATACACAAACATGTGTGTGTGTGTGTGCATATACATCTATAGCACATACATATCCCCATAACAAACAGACTGTGTAATATACATATATAGATTAATGAATAGACAGACGGACTGATAAATACAAGTATGTATATAAACCCCCCATGTACTATACAGGCAATCACTTATCTTGCCTCTAACATGTACTTTAGGGCCAATTTAGCGTGCGTTTTCCCCAGACGGCGAAAGGCAAAGTTGATTTCAGCCAAAAATGGGAAGCCTTTGATATAATCAGAAAACTCAGTTTATGAAATCCTTTCCTCTTTGGTGTAAGAAAGGATTATTCGGCCTTGGGAGGAGGCGAAGGAGATAAAAGGAAAGAAAAGGTGGGAAGTTGAGAAGAAAAGGAAAAAGCAGAGAGAAAGGATTAGAAAAGAAGGAGGGGGGATGGGAGGGAGGATAAAAAAAATAAAACAGCAAATGCGAAAGAAGAAAGGGAGGGCTAAGTAAAAAGGATAAAAATCTATCGAGGAAATCTAAGAATAAAAGAAAAGAAAACGGGAGGAAAAGAAATAAGCGCGAACGAAGAAAAGAAAAGAAGGGAAGAACGAACGAAAATAGGAGAGAAGACAAGGAAACGCACGAAGCATAATCACAAGAAAGAAAATAAAAAAGCGCCGAGAACAGAGACGAAGACCCCTCCCCCCCCCCCAAAAAAAAAAAATCCGCCCCCCCCCCCCAAAAAAAAAACTAGGATAAACGGGAAGAACGAAAGAGAAGAAAACAGGGGGAGAAAGCAATCGTTAAGAGAAAATCAGCCTCGGTAGCAGGTCCGTGCGCTGCCATGGCCCGGAATCCCCTCAAAATCGTCGCTTATCCCGCCACGTAATGAAAGATCAGTGGAACAGCCAAGTCACCCATATAAAGCCGGAGGAAGGGACGGGAGAGAAAGGAGAAAGGGGGGAAAGGGAGGACCGGAGAGGAATAGAGGGGATGTGGAGGACGGAAGGGGGAGAAGGGGAGGGGGGGGGGAGAACGGGGAGAAACAGAGGGGAGGTGGAGGACGGAGAGAAACAGAGGAGAAACAGAGAGGAGAGGGGGTAGAACGGAGAGAAACAGTGAGGTGAGGGAGAGGACGAAAGGGGGAGAAAGGGAGGGGAGAGATCGGGGAGAAACAGAGAGGGGGGTGGAGGACGGAAGGAGGAGAAGGGGAGGGAGAGACAGAGGAGGAGAAACGGAGGGAGGGAGAGAATAGAGAGAAACAGAGAGGAGAGGGGAGAGGGTGACAAGGGAGGAGAAACGGGCGGGGGGAGAATGGAGAGAATTAGTGAGGTGAGAGGGAGGACAGAACAGGGAGAGAAAGAGGAGAGGGGAAACGGGGAGAGGTAGAGCGGAGAGAAACAGAGAAGGGAGTGGAGTGGGAGAGACAGAAATACAGAAATGGGAGGAGAAACGGAGGGAAGGGAGGGGCCAAGAGAAAAAAAAGTGAGGAGAAGGACGGAAAGGGGAGAAAGAGGGAGTGACAAAGAGAGGAGGAGAAAGGAGAAAAATAGAGAGGGGAGGGGGAATACGAAAGAGGGAGACAAGGGTGGGGGGAGAACGGAGAGAAACGGAGGGGAGAGGAAAAAGGGAGAGACAGAGAGAGTAGGAGAAACAGGGGGAGGAGACGGGGAGAGATAGAGAGGGGAGGGGAAAGAGGGAAGAGGAAGAGACAGAGAGGGGATGCGAAACGGTGGGGTAGAGGGATATGAGGGAGAGAAAGAGGGGGAAAGGGAAAAGGAGGGGGAGGGAAAGAGAAGGAGTGACAAAGATGGGAGGGCAACGAGAGAGAGAAGGGATGGAAAAGCGTAAAAGAAAGAGACAGGATAGACGAAAGGAAAGGAGGAAGAGGCACAGAGGTGAAAAGAAGTAGAAACAGACAGGCCAGAGAAAGGGGAAATAGAAGAAAAAAAAAGAGTGGGAAGAGGGAGATAAGAAGGAAAAGTAAAAGAGAAAAGGGAGGGGGGGGTAAGCGGGGAAGAGGGTGAAAAGAAGAGAGAGAGAGAGGAGAGGGTTATGAAAAGGGGAAAGTGAGGGAATAACAAAGAACGGAAGCAAATGGGGAGAGATGGGAAGAAGAAGCAAAGAAATAAGGGAAAAGAGGAGGGGGTAGGAGAGATGCGGAAATGGGCAAGATGGGGAGAAATGGGGGGAGGAGAAGACAGAGCGAGAGAGAGAGGAGAGGGGAAAAGCGGTGGGGAGAGGGAAAAAGAGAGGAGAAGGGTCGGCTCAAGATGTCGATAGCGTCGTCTTGCCCGTGATAAAGAATAGAGAAAAGAACGATGACGAGCCTAGCTTCAAGGGAGAAGGGAGAGGGGGAGAGGGGAAGGGAGGGAATAGCAGGGT
>NC_091566.1:23342411-23344911 GCF_042767895.1 Penaeus vannamei | reverse complement strand
GACAGTAAGACATTATTATTTTGATGTCATCAGTGAAAATACTGATGATCGTAATTATCGTAATAATATTAGTAATGATGAAGATGATGGCTGTAATAATATTGATAACAATAATAATGTGACAACTACAAGTATGGTTAAGATTGATAACAATCACCATCATTATCATTATTGGTATCTCATAATATTCATCGTCATATTACAGTCAATTTCAGTTTATTTCGGATGAATTTGGGATAACGTAAGTTTGACTGATCCGGCTTCTTAGTCTGGTATTCTGTTGGGTGAAAGGTCTATACAGGATTTATCTGTGGGATGTGATCAGATAATCATCAATAAGCAGTACACATGAATTTGACTGTTATGTATAGTATGGTTACTAAATTTGCATTGTTTTTTTATATATAGAACGTAGAAAGAAAACGTATATCTAATTGTGTTTGTGTGTATACTTGCGCGCGCGCGCATACACACACAGACACAAATACACACACACGCACACACAGACACAATTACACACACACACACACGCAGACACAGACACAAATACACACACAAACACACACACACACACACACACATACATACATACACACACATACACAGACACACACAAACACACAGACACACGCGCACTTCAACCACATACCGCCATGTAGCTGCAAATGTCAGTCGAGAGCGCGGCGAAGATCTATGGTATACTGATTCCAGCGGAGGTCGCCCTTGATAGACTTTCCCTTGCCGTCGGCCACTATGAATAGTAAATGTATTTTCCCAACTACTCGGAGAGAGAAAAAGAAATAGGGGAAACAGGAGCACCACTTGATATTGTATGCATCGTTTATACTGCCTGCATGGATCGTAAATTAATAGTTTAAAAAGACCTTGATGGGTTTTCACTCGTTATGGTATTTTTTTAACATCGTTGTACGCTGTCAAAAAGTCTTGTCGAACGTGTTTCGAATTCTGCTTCGAATATCCGCTTGATAACCCACTTTTTGTAAAGGGTCAGACCGATTCGAAGCTTCAATTCATTATGAGGGAAAGGAAATTTAGAATGAAAAGAAAAGGGAAATAAAAAGATAATGAGATAGATATAAAAAGAGAAGGAGAAGGAAGAGGAAGAAAAAGAGAAGGAGGAAAGGGAGAATGAGAACTCTCTTAACCATGAAGAAGCTTTTTAAGATTGTATGTAAAGTACATCTTGTGTATACGGACAAGCAACGTAAATGAATGACAGTTTAGAAGTTTTATTATGCAATTCCACTTGAACTTTCAACGTTTTTTTTTTTTTTTTTTTTACGTATTTAGTTACTTTAATATTTTACCCAGTGATAGACATCTCCAAAAGCCAAAAACAACATGCCAGATCAGAAAGAGTAAGATATCAATTATTCTACATCTTGTCTCGATTATATTTCTTTTTACATTTTGTGGTTTATTTGAGGATAATTCGACTCAATGGGCAAAGACTCCTCTGTAGTTCAGTTTAAATCGATTTTCCCAAGTTGTCAGCTGCATTTCAATCGTCGAACTTGGCTGATTTTTATAGTTAGCAGCGACTTTGTTATATTTCTATGATTTTATGTTTATTATAATCACAAGTATCATTCCAGTACCATTCTTATGTCTATTATTGTTGTTGCTATCATTATTATTTCCGTCACTATGACGATTATAATATCAATGTTCATATTATCACTATTTCAAGATCCCAATATTTTTATCGTTTTCATCATAATATTTAGCAATAATCTTACGGAACTATTACCAACTTTATTTTTTTCTCTCAATTTTTTTTTATAAAAGTACTACTGCAATTGTTTATTTTCAGAGATAGTAAATAAAAAAATGATGATATTAACAAGAAAAATATAGGATCATATATCAAATGACGATACCAGTAATTAATATCATTATCGTCATTGATATTTCTATTAACGTAATAAGTATGATTATCATCCTTTCATTACTATTTTTGGTGCTGTTGTTCTTTAAGATTATTATTATTACCATCATGATTATTATTATCATTATCGTCAGCAGCATCAGTATCATCGCCATTATCATTATTTTCATTATTATTATCGCTATCGTCATTATCATTATTATTATGAACATCATTATTATCATTATTGTTATAATTTTCATTGCCATTTTTATCAATTCTACTAACCATACTGTTACCATTATTATCATTATCATTATTGTTACTGCTCTTGCCCCTTGATGCTAATGATGATAATAATAATCATTATTATTATTATCACTATTATCATTTTTTTTTTATTATTATTAGTTTATTAGTAGTTGTTGTTGTTGTAAAAATAGTAATATAATTATCATAGTAATTATTATTAATGTTAATACTTCTATTACTACTACTGCCTTTGCTGCTATTATCATTTACATTTCTTTTTTATTATCATCACTAATCTTATCGCTCTTCTTAATCATTTTTCCCTCTCTTCATCTTTTCATTTTCCCCACATGCCACCCC
>NC_091566.1:23332411-23334911 GCF_042767895.1 Penaeus vannamei | reverse complement strand
TGTAGCATATTTCAACACACGGGAAATACCGCACGATTCCAAACTTCAAAAGTTGGTCTGGACGTAATCCATCTGGACGTAAGGGACACGTTTTGTAGAGAAACATGCTAACTAAGCCTCGGGATGATGCAGTAGTTCCTTTCCGCCCCGACCTGACCCTAGCATGCTGACGTCAGCATACCAGTGCTCATTCACAGCTGAGTCGACTGAGAGGGGCAGCCGAGCGCGAACCCACGACCATGTGATTGCAAAGTCAGCGCACCACTGAGGTAATGATAGTAGTGATAATGGTCACTTTGGCTATATTCGTCATTATCATTACCTATTTGCACGATTATCATCATCATAGTTCTGAAGGATATCGGCCTTGTTATTATTACAAGTAAGAGAGAGAGAGAGAATGGATAATTCCCAATTCAAAGAATTCCTTAATCTTGAGAATCTCTTCTTTCTGATTTTTTTTTATGACAAGAAGGACTTAACCAAAATTATTATATCACTTGTGGTTGTTGGATTATGTTCCAAATTTCACACATCACTGAATCCCTAAAAATGGTGATCAAAGGGAAAACAAATGATCAGTTATAATAAGCCTTCGTTATAAAGAACCATGGTGAGGGGGGGGGGTATTTTTCAAGAGGGACCAGCTGTTTACTAAATTTCATTTCTGTTCAAGTATTTTATACCCGACTTTATTTCCCCGGGGAGTTTATCATGGCCATGCAACGCTCGCCATGCAAAATAAGAGAACGAAAATCATAGGTTTTTATATATATAATTGAGCCTCAATGGAGATAGATATATGGAGATTGCGTACCTTCCGAGAAGCAGAGAGAAAAACGAAATTCTGTGTTTTCTCCTAACTGTAGTAATGAATATTGACGTAAAAATTGCCGACGAATCCATGAAATAGTTTTCTTGGTTAGCTGGGAGAACAGCTGATTGCTTGGCAGTGTATGCTGGGTCTCGGATTTCCCGGAATGGAACAGTTGAAAACAGTAGTATCCAAGAATATAAAGCGAAAAGAGTATTGCAGAAAGTTGAAAAAAAAACATAATTGCAATTAAAACTTGGGCAGTTGCTGTGCTGCCATATGGAGTTTGGGTGATAAACTAGACGGAATTGGAACTCTGAAGACATAGACAAGGAGACGCGAAAGATCATGCTATTGTTTTGAACTCTTAGAACAATAGGCTAAGGGTATGAGGCTGTGTGTGCCAACATGATGACTGTGAAGTGATATGTACTTATTGCATGACAGTTATTAAGAATAATGATAGTACTTAATCTCCAACAGAGCAATTGCTACAAGAGTGATTAGACATAAACACTGAATAAGAGAGAAAAAGGTGAAGTTAAATAGATAGATACAAAGCGGGAGAAAGAGATAGAGAGAGAAACAGACAAAAAGACGTACTAAAAGAAAGGATGACAAATAAAAGTATACATTAAAGTATAAAAAAAGACGAATAGAAATATAAAGAAAGAAAAGACGAGTACAGCTGAGGGAAAAATCAGGCTGGAAATAGTACTGAGCGCCCTAGCCTGGAGCGGCCAGTGATAACGGATGTCGTAAAGTAGCAAAATTGACGATAAAACTGTATCATAGAATCTGCAGGAATTGGTCCGAGACAGTAGCTCGTATAAAAGTTGAATATAAAATATATTGGTGGACGATAAACTGCGAAACATCTACGCTATACAAACAGCCGCCCTTAACGGTGTAATATCCTTTATAGGTAGGCCTATGCAAGGGAACGGGTCTGGAAAGGCTGATAGCCATACAAAAAAGTGATTTCTCGATACTTACAACGAAAATGATATCGAATAACAGAAGCGACGTAGAATTGATATTCCTCACAATATCCGTGAGTCAAAAACAACTTTCTGAGCGAGACGAACCATAAAATCGGGCTTTATAGGCAGTTGACAAGATGCTAAAAGAGTACTTAATCATTACTGTTATTTCTTCCTTCGTCGAAAGCCTCAGCTGATACTCACTCACTTAATGATTTATCTTTTCATTTAACTATTCGTATGATGTAAGTCTCTAATTGACCTGATACTTCCCATTATTTTTCTAAGAGGCAATTGCTAATACAAAGAATATTAAGAGAGAAGTCCGAAGACCTTCGAACCCCTTTCTTGGTATGCCTTTGATTCCCCAAAAAGAGAAAGAAAAAAAGGGTAGAAAATAGACAAAAATGAAAGAAATATTGCGTTTTAAGTGCAGGGCCAAATGACCTGTCGAAAATAATCTAATTCTGACGAGATTTATATCTATATGACTCTGAGGCTGAGAAGTGCCGAGAAATGACATGGGGAGCCTTACTGACTATCCCCACAGCACTAAAAGAAAATGACTGGATGCCGAAGTCTATGGGAAGAAACTTGGTATTCGGTTACGAGACGGTGGCAAGGGTCAGCAGTATAAGATATTGTTTTTAAAGGAAATTAATCTAGTAGTGATAACGGTCACTTTGGCTATATTCGTCATTAT
>NC_091566.1:23322411-23324911 GCF_042767895.1 Penaeus vannamei | reverse complement strand
CACATACACACACCTCTGTATATATACACACAATATGTCCCTGTCCCATTTGTGAAACAGAGTCAGGGGCATAAATGGATCAAACTGATTTAATATGTTTATTATATCCAAAAGTTGTCAGTGATATTAGTGCTTGCATTTTAATTAGTCAACACAATCCTCTCTCTAATTCTTTTATATGGGTAATAGAAACAAAATCATTTGCCATTAAAAGTTAAATTCAGCATATATGCACACACATAAATGCATGAAAAGATGGACTAATTGACTTATAGACATTTTAGTTTATATATATATATATATATATATATATATATATATATATATATATATATATATGTATGTATATATATGAATATAAATAAATAAATAAATAAATAAATATATATATATATATATATATATATATATATATATATATATATATATATATATATATATATATATGTGTGTGTGTGTGTGTGTGTGTGTGTGTGTGTGTGTGTGTGTGTGTGTGTGTGTGTGTGTGTGTGTGTGTGTGTGTACATATGTATATGCTTATATTACAGATACATGCATGCATTATCATCCTTGTTATCACCATCAGTGTTTGTTATTATTATCATCGTTGTTATTAGTTTTATCTTTAATATTACTGTTAATTTTATTATAATAATCATTGTTATTATTATTATTGTTGAAATTATTAACATCATTACTACTGCTACTACCACTGCTTGTACCACACCAACTCTTGTACTCATTATTATCATTGTAATTTAGCGTATGGGGATTTCCATTAAGCAAAAAGATAAAAAAAGTAAAGAATAAATAATGGTATTAATGGTAATGATAATAATAATTTTAATAAATAAATAAAAACTTCTAACCATATGCGCAGAATCCTTATCCTTAAATACGTTTCACAGGAAATATGCAAATAATTCCGCAGTGATATCTCTCACCATAAATGCAACTTGCTATACCATATTCTTACTGCGTCTTTGCAATTGACGGTCTTACTCCGTTGAAACATACAGTCATACAACAAGTTTCCGTTTGACGTAGAGCTACACATAAACGCTGCTGAGATGTACACTTGAAATTATGTCTTCAACATAGTCATGAGGCTAATTACTTGTCCACTACACTCCGCTTGCACCTTGCAGAGTTACAGTTGTAGTTGCTACTTCGCTGCTATTTTAAACCGTGGAAGGCTATGCGAGAGTATTTCGTTTTGAAGTCTGATTGACGATTCGATATATAATGTTCCTAGTTCCGGTATACATGTCCTGAAATGTTGCGCAAGGCAGTAAAAAAAAAAAAAAAAAAAAAAAGTTTCTCTTTTTTGTGACACGATTATTCTGATTACTAAGGAAATGGCAAGACGGAGGGGGCTGGAACTCCGAGCCTTGTCATCAAAGGATAATTCCGCCCGCCCCCCCCCCTTCAAAAAAAAGCTTCCCGCCCGTGTTTGTGTCTAGTACTACAGATCATCAAGAACATTAGATATTCTAGTGAAAAAGGGAAGAAATAGTTAGCATACGAGAGACGGATGTACACGTCTAATCTAAATTAAAATGAGATTCTTTGTTCTTCTTTTGGGACGCTCTGGGGGGCGGGGGGTGTATGTCCCCTCCCCTCCTCCCTCCCATACTGTAGTTGGATATATGGTTCACTGTTTTTTTTTCTTTCTTTGTTCTTTCTTTCTTTCATTAATACTTTTCTCTTCTCTACTAGTTCCTTACGTTTCTAACTTGACGCATATCCTGATGGAGACAAATATTTTTCCGTGTATTTATTTCCCTCTGATTCTTCATTTTTATGCTTTCGCCTATTAGATGGTGTGATTTTGGCGAGGGATAGGCTCACCTGCTTAGATATTCATAGATTCAGTAATTAGGACGCGAGGTGAGAGCAAAAAAAAGAGGAATGGATTTCGATGGTGCTTACAGGTGAACGTGGTGAATGTGTGTGTGTGTGTGTGTGTGTGTGTGTGTGTGTGTGTGTGTGTGTGTGTGTGTGTGTGTGTGCGTTTACATGTGCTTGTTTCTGTATGTATTTGTGTGTGTGTGTGAGTTTGCTTGTTTGTATTTGTTTGAGTGCGTGTTTGTGTTGTTTGTATCTGTGTATTTCTTTGTTTGTTTGGCATAGACTTTCCAAAGAAACTCACCTTGACACGTATATAAAAAAGTAAGTAAAAAAGACAAATATAACTTTTTAAAAATCAAGCCCAGAATTGTGTCCACAACCCGAAACGGAAAATGGGAAACGACACGGCCAGTAACTCTCCTTTTACAGTGTTTGTTAAGATCGCAGTAACGAGAAACGGGCGAACATAAAAGAAAGTCATGACGGGAGGGGGGGGGGGTGCATGGCAGGAGGTTGCGTGTGCATGGTGTGTCTTCGTCATGCATCGGCCGCGTGGAGTTTCATGCACTTAATACTAGGCAGGGTGGGAGGAGGAGGAGGAGATGTGGAGGGAGAAGGAGGGGGGGGGGGGAGAAGGAGGAGGAGTAGG
>NC_091566.1:23292411-23297411 GCF_042767895.1 Penaeus vannamei | reverse complement strand
TATCAAGGGCAACCTGACTTCTCGTTTTATATGGAAAAGAGAAGCTGGAATTTTGCAAATGTTCGTTTTTTTTTTTGTTTCTCTCTCTCTAAAAGCGTAATTTCCACGAATAGCGGACGTTTGAAAGAAATAATGTGTGTTATTGTTACGTTTATTTGAACATTTATCACTGCGGTAGAGATCGAGATGAAGAAAAAGAGGATAAGATTGGATTATTGACTTTCTTTTTACGTAAAAACTTAATCTAGGGAGAGATAAGATCTGTCTGAATACGTATGTGTATTCATAACTGTAAACACACGCACACACAGACAATGCATACACACACACACACACACACACACACACACACACACACACACTCATATACCTACACATATGAGCACAAACCTCACCATAACCATTACCTATTCCAATTAAAACCATTACCTTTCCGCTGGTTATAGCGACCACCCCATCCTCTCTATTACCCTCCCCACTCCTCTTTCTTCCCCACCCCCACCCCCACCCCCCTCCTCTTCTCCCTCTTAGACCCTGGCTCTTAAGGCCTTGAGGTGATCTCACTGAAAGCTACGTTTGGTCGGCAAATAACTTGACTCACTGTGAACATTCCTGAATTTCAGACTTCGGAGTTCCAGGAATGACTGTTTTCCTTCGCACACAAACTTATGCACACACTGATAAAAACACACAAACAAATGCATACACACACACACACACACTCACACACACCTCGAAAATCATGCTGCTAATGATAATGGTTATTATAGTAAGGATCATGGTAGTAGTATCTGTAAGAACAACAATAATAAAGATAGAACGTGATCAAAATGATTACAGTAATGGTCATGATAATGATCATAATGGTGTTGATAATATTGATAACAATAATGTTTATGATAAGAATGATTATAATAATACAAATCAAGAAAACAGCGATGAAGTTCATGATACAGATTAGTATAACAGTTTTAGTAATACGAAGACTTTTAACAGCAAACACGAAGAAAAGAAAACTGTACCACCTTTTCACACGCAAACACAGGTTGAAACATCCATATTTGAAGCTCGAATGATAGTCTCACCAATTTTAAAAATCCTTTTAGGATATATTCGGCAATTTCCTATACAGAATCACTGATATCTTATTTATGGTTAATTTCAATGAATGCCTTTTGCTAACGTATTCATTATTGGTAATGTGTATATTTTCCTTGCGTGTGTAGAAATTATCTGGCAGATAAGTAATACCGCTTTTTTAATTCATTTTCTGTATTAAAGAAAGTTCATTTAAGTATTCAGTAAGGATTTAGTCTTTGTGCACCATTAGTCTTCTGTGACTGAATTCTTTACCAAGATGTCTGTAGTGTTTGCTATTGATATTACTAACTCATTCAAAAAAATATAGTTACCTAAAGAAAGAATAAAAAAAAAGAAAAACATTTATATTACATGTACTTTGTATATTCTGAATTATGGAATTATGAACAAGTATTACCTGACTTATTGAGTATTTACTCTTCATTGAATAAATGTAATTACATTCCTCTAAAAGATCTCTTTGTTAACATTAGTCCACGTTCTAAGGTCGATTATTGGCTTTGTAAGAATAAAATTACTTGAGCAAATAAGGATGTTTGCTTTATCGCCTTAATGAGTAAATGAAAGAGGGTCTGCTGAATGTACTCATTGTCGGTGTGTATAGGTGTGCTAGTGTGTGTATACGTGTGTATGTGTGTGTCGTAAGGGAGGTTGGAAGGTGTATGTGTGTGTGTGTGTGTGTGTGTGTGTGTGTGTGTGTGTGTGTGTGTGTGTGTGTGTGTGTGTGTGTGTGTGTGTGTGTGTGTGTGTGTGTGTGTGTGTGTGTGTGTGTGTGTGTGTGTGTGTGTGTGTGTGTGACTGCATGGATACTTGCACGTGTTGTTTGTCTGAATCTTCGTGTCTACGTGCCTATATGTCAGCGCATGTGCCTGTAAGTGTTTTCGAAGACGGGCAAGTCAACCTGCCCTCGCAGCTAATCTCAAATAACGGCAAAATAAGTTAATCACCAATTAAAATCGGTGATAGTAGCATTGAAACAGCGACCGGAAGAGGGGATAATTAGAGGATTAGTGAAGGGAATATGATATGGTTTGATAGAAGAGGAAGTTTCCAATAAAAGGAATGATTGAAAAAACTTTATTACGCCAATAATAAAAATAAGTGATAATATGTGTAACGAAAATAATAATGAAAATGATGACAATCATAACACTTGATAATTGTAAAAATGGCAACAAAATTGATAATCAAAATAATGATGATAATAGTAATGATGAAGATAACGATGATAATGATAGTAATAAAAATAGTAATAACGCCATGTCTACTATCATTACTACTCTATCAATAATAATAATAACTACAGTGACAATAATAATAACATCCAACCGTACTATAGAACCAGGTACCTAGACCTCCAATACCTTTTAATGTTTCAAATCAACTTTCAGATCAACTTTCAGATTATTACAACACCTCCAATACCTTTTAATGTTTCAAATAGATCAACTCGTCCTTATTACAACCCCTTCTCTCCTCGCCAGATACGCTACAACTCGTCAAGGACAACAACTATGGGGCCCTTGACGAGACGCAGGAGGGAGGCTGGGATGGCATGGTGGGGGAGCTGGTCCGGAGGGTAAGTGTTGGCTCTGGTGCTGTAGACTGATTGATTTTTTTCTTTTTCTTTCTTTCTTTTTTCTTGTTCTTCTTGTTCTTGTTCTTGTTCTTCTTCTTCTTCTTCTTCTTCTTCTTCTTCTTCTTCTTCGTGACACTTTGTTGGTGTAGATCGATCGATTTTTTCTTTCTTTCTTTCTTCCTTTTTCTTCTTCTTGGCTCTTTGCTGGTGTAGATCGATCGATTTTTTCTTTCTTTCTTTCTTTCTTCCTTTTTCTTCTTCTTCTTCTTCTTGGCACTTTGTTGGTGTAGATCGATCGATTTTTCAATCTGTCTTTCTTCTTCCTTTTATTGTTAAACTTGTTCTCTTTTGTTCTACTTGTTTTTTCTTTTTCATGTTCTTCTCGTTCTTGTTCGATATTATCGTCATCACCTATATCATTATTCTTACTATCATCATCATTGTCCTTATTGTTATTGTTATTATCATCGTTATTATTAACGTTACCATCATAATCATCATTGTTATCACCATCATTGTTGTTATTACTATTCTTATTGTCATCATCATCATCATCATCATCATCATCATCATCATCATCATCATCATCATCATCATCATCATTACTATTATTATTATCATTATTGTTGTTATTGTTTTTGTTGGTCATTATCATTATTGTTTTTGTCATTATTATTAGTATTATAATAATAATTATTATTATTTTATTACCATTATTGTTATTGTCATTATTATAATTATAATTATAATCATGACCATAATCATCATTATCATGGTTATAGTTATCACTATTAATATTATTAGCAGTAGTAATGTTATCATCTTTTTTGGTAGTAGTCGCATCATCGACTTTATAAGCTTATTATTTTGTGTCGTAATAGTCGTCCCATTATAAGTTTCATCATGACTATTACTATTAGTAGTAATTACATCATGCACTAGACTACGGTGGGTTTTAGTTATTTTATCATTATAGTCTTCATGATCGACCTCATTATCACTGATGTTATCAATATGCTGCAACTATCCGTGGTGTCATTCATGTCATCATCCCCATTAGTAGGATTGTACTATACCGTCAATATCATTGACACCCTTACTGTTGTTATCATTTGTTCTGTTATTGTGTTTTTATTGTCGTTATAACAATCAATTATTGATTTTATTATCTACCATTCAGATCACCACAAATGCTCATTTCAACTAACAAAAAAAAAGGGAAAAGAACTATACTCATATATGATAAGTATAATGACATGTATGATAATGATGATATTTATGATGATAATGATCATCATAACAGACGTATTAATACTAACGATAATAGTAATAATAACGTTGATGGTGATCATAACAAAGATAATAGTAAAAAAGATAATAGTAATGATAATGGTAATTATAATAATGATGATGAAATCAACAGAGTCAAAAGAAAATAATAATGATAATGATAATAGTATTACTAATGACAGTAATAATGATAATAATGATAATGACAATAATGATAGTAATCAAAATGTATTATAATAACGATGAAAATGATAATGATAACAAAAATGATAATAACAATAACAGTTATGGTAATGATAACAAAAATGATCATAACAATAACAGTTATGATAATATTACCAATAATGACAAGAAAAAATATGACAACAAATGTGAAGATGATTATTATCATTACTATTACCATCAGAAAAACAATCATACCAGTCATAATTCAATGTTATAATAATTATCATTACTATTACCCTCATAAAGAAAAACAATTATACCGTGCCATAATTCGATGTAAAAAGCACCGAAAATCTTCAAGAAAGGCATCATTTCTCCCCTTGTCGAAGCAATATATGACGCGGTCCCACAAGAGGCACTGTATATTGCTCAGTGGAGTCTTTATGGCCCCATATGTCCCGGCGCCGCCACCCAATCTTGGACGCGAGCTGCACGATGGTCCCGGCTTCTTATCCCTTGCTTCCCTTGCCAATCTGAGGAGGAGATGAGATCGGGTGGGAGGTCGTATGAGGAGGGGTGAGGGGGGAAGGTGGGGGGGTGAGGGAGGGGGGTTGGAAGGTGGAGGGTGGGGGTGAGGAGGGGGGTAGGGAAGGGAGGGGTTGGAAGGTGGGAGGGGGGTGAGGAAGGGTTGGAAGGTGGGGGGGTGAGGAAGAAGGGGTTGGAAGGTGGGTGTGTGAGGGAGGAGGTCGTAAAAGGAAGCGGTGGGAGGTGGGTGCGTGAGGGAGGAGGGGTTGGAAGGAGGGTGGGTAGGGTAGGAGGTCGTAAGGGAGGGAGGGTGAAGGTGGGTGGGTGGGGTAGGGAGACT
>NC_091566.1:23284911-23287411 GCF_042767895.1 Penaeus vannamei | reverse complement strand
CTCACTCACTCACTCACTCACTCTCTCTCTCTCTCTCTCTCTCTCTCTCTCTCTCTCTCTCTCTCTCTCTCTCTCTCTCTCTTCCTCTATGTGTGTGTTGCGTCATCATCATTTATGGGCTTTAAATGTTGGGAATTATTTTCCTTGAATAATAGATTATTTGCAAAGAAATTAATCATGATGATAAAGCTCACTTGTTTCGTATGTCTACACATGCTGATTGATGAGAATTCCAGGGGTGTGTTTACCCTGTGTTTTTCGCGTGGTTATCTGTGCGAGTGCAACGTGCGTGTATGAATTCATTAATGTAAAAGGCTATGTGTATGATTGTGTATGTTTTTGTGTGTGAGTTTGGGAAGTGTTTCGTGGGTGTTTGTTTGTGTGTATGTTTTTGATTGTTTGTTTATGTTGATTTGCGTCGTTTTTTATGCGTGCGTGAATGTGAGTACACGTATGTTTGCATTTAATTCATCATTGTGGTTAATATATCAGTTGTTCGTGTTTCCCGCATGTGTGTGTGTGTCTGTTTCTTCGACGTGTGTATCCGTGCTTGTGTGCGTGCGTCTTGACAAATGCCTTCGGAGGGGGGGGGGGGGGGGGAGGGGAGGGGGAGAGGAGGGGGGGTGTCCGGTCCATAGCGGCACCTCGCTCGTTCCTCGGAGACGAAGTGCCTGATAAATTAGCAAAGATAAGACAAACATCTTTCTTGGCTTTTCCTCCGATAGTTGCTTTTGTCTTCCCTGCCCGGTCGCTGTCTTCCCCCTCCTCCCCCCTTTCCCCTTCGTCCCCTCCCTTTCTCTCTTGTTGTTATCTCCCTGTTTCGGATCGGGTCTCTCTCTCTTTTCTTCCCATTTGCTCCGTCATCGTTAACTTTGATTTCTTCGTTATGCTCTTTGTCACTTTTTATCGTGATTACCGTCATTATTACCATTCTCATCCTCACATCTCATCTTTTTTTTTTACTTATCATAATTGCCTTATCGCCATCAGAAGCCCCTGTAATTGTTGATAAGAAAGTTATTATCGATCTCATATTTAGTTATTTTCACCATCAATAATGAACTTATCCTCATCATTATCCTTATCATGTTATGTTGTTTATTCAATCCTTAGTCCTAATTATTTCCTTCGTCACTATCCCCTTTATCATCACAATCAACACCATCATCATTAGCAGTATCATCAACATCACCATCCTCCTCACCCTCAACACCTTTATCATCGTCATCATCATCTTCACCATCCTTCCTTCCTCCTCACTATCCACACCTTTGATACCGTTATCACCACCACCACTGTCACACACAGCACCAGTCACACAATCATCGATATTATCAGTATCACGATCAACACCATAACACCATCTTATTATCAACACAATCACCATCGTCACTACTCTCACAATCATTATCAACACTCACCATCAACACCATCATCACTATCAACAGCATCATCACAAACATTCCCCCAATCCTCATCATCACTATCACCACCACTGCCATCCTCAACATCAACACCATCCTCACCATCAAAATCACCCTCTCCCCATCCTCACCATTCTCACCATCTCCTCCACCTCCATCCTCACCATCACCACCATCTGCACCATCGACCCTATCATCACCATCACTATCCGCTCCATCCTTACCCCCCCCCCCCATCACCACCATCCTCACATCACTACCACCCTCACCATCACTATCCCTCCATCCTCGCCATCACCACCACTAACCCCGTCCTCACCACCCCCTCTTCTTCTCACCATCATCACCACCATCCTCACCACCCCCTCCCTCCTCACTATCCTCACCACCACCAACACCATCCTCACCCACCCCTCCTCAACATCACCAACACCATCCTCACCCCCACCTCACACCTCTCCCTCACCACCCCCATCCTCACCATCCTCACCTACACCACCACCATCCTCACCACCCCCTCCATCCTCACCATCACCACCACCCCTCTTTCCTCACCATCCTCACCACCACCAACACCATAAGCACAGCCTCCGTCCTCACCATCACACCCTTCCTCCTCACCAACAATATCATCCCCTCCCTCCTCACCATCCCCTCCCTCTCTCCATCCTAAGCCCCCTCTCTCCTCACCATCCTTACCAGCCCCTCCCTCCTCACCATCCACCCCCCCATCTCTCCTCACCATCCTCACCAACCCTTCCCTCCTCACCATCCTCACCCCCTCCTCCTCACCATCCTCACCAACCCCTCCGTCCTCACCATCACTACCACCACCCCCATCCTCACCATCCCCATCTCTCCTCAACATCCTCACCCCCCCTCCTCACCATCACTACCACCCTTATCCTCACTATGCCCCTCCCTCCTCCCCAACCCCCATCACCATACCATCCTCATCCCCCCTCCTCCTCACCATCCTCACCTATCCCTCCCTCCTCACCATCCTCACCCCCGCCCCCTCCTCCTCACAATCCTCACCATCCTCCTCCTCACCATCCTCACCATCCCCCTCCCTC
>NC_091566.1:23259911-23264911 GCF_042767895.1 Penaeus vannamei | reverse complement strand
ATACGAGAAACTCCCCATCGCTACCAATACCCCGCAGACATACCACGATACCCAAGACTCTCGTCGTAAATCATACCCCATTTTTAATTAGCCAGAATCCGACGCCTAAGGGTCAATATGAATAATAAACACACCCGGTGATGGCACTTATGAAAATCGATACGAGAAGTTCGTGGCTTAAAGCTGTTTTCCTTCTCCATTCTCTCGGCAAACTCGGCACACCTACGTCAAACATATATTGGTTTTCGTGTCAAAGGAAAGTCAAGCCGGTGTGTCACGTGCGTTGATATATAACTTTACTAAAAAGTGAGATTTGGAGGGAGTGGAGGTGTGTGTGTGTGTGGGGGGGGTAGGCTGGACTGTTAGATTGGGTGGGGGGGATGGAGGGAGGGAAAGGGAGGGAAGAGGGAAGGGGGATGGAAAGGGGAGAGAAAGGGGATGGGGGAGGAATAAGAGATGAGGGAAAGGGAGAGAAGGGGGAAGGGGGATGGAGGAGAGAGGGGAAGGAAAGGGAAGAAAAATGGGAAGGGGAAGGAGTGAGATGTAAGGGAAAGGGAGAGAATGGAGAAGGGGGATGGAAGGAGAGGGAGGGAAGGTGAGGGAATGAGAAGGGAGGGAAATTGGAGAGAAGGGGAGAGGGAGAGAAAGAGGGAAAGAGATAGGGTAAGAGGTGAGGAGGAAAGGAGGAAAGAGGAAAAGAGATGGAAGGTGGCCAGAGAGAAGGGAGGGCAAAGTCGAAACGAGAGATGATGGTGGAGAAGGAGAACGGGAAAGTGGAAAGGGAGGGAGAGTGAGGGGAATAAAGTGGATAAGTAAAGAGGGAAAAGAGAAAAGAAAAAGCATAGATGGTTGTTTAAGATTTGAGAAAGCTCAGTTATAGAAAGAAAAGTCAGAGAAAGGGTTAGGCAGAAGAAAGAAAAGGTAGAAAAACAAGGTAAGCGAAAAAAAAGAGATAGATAAAAAGCAGATAGAATTAAAAATAAACAAACAAAAGATAGAGAGACGGAAGCTAAGATAGACGGAGAAAAAAAATATATTGAACCAAAGCAATATGTTCCTTGTAAACTTCTATGCATTGCAATGACGATCTTTCTTACTAGTATTATAGATTCATATACATATCAAAACAAGATACATACAAACAGGTAAAAGACGAAACGCACACGCAATCAATACTCTCATGCCAATAAATTTCAAGTCGCTGAAAATAAAGACCGAGAAATGTGTTTTTTTAATCAAATGAAATAAAAAAGAAAAGAAAAAAGAAAGAAATGACCCTAACTCTTCAGTCCCATCAGACCTGACCTAGCCTTAGGGAGTATTGTATATAAAAAGAAGAAAAAAATAGGTCATAAAATTTAGTGGAAAGGAAGGAGGGGACAAAAAGGATATGAAAAAGGAAAAAGAGAGTAAGGGAAAGGGAAAGGGGGGGAAGGGGGAGGAGGGGGTAGGATGAGAAAGGAGAAAGAAGGAAGAGGAAAAGGGAAGAAAGAAAGGGAAGGGGGAAGGAAGGAGAAAGAAGAAAGAGGGGAGAGAAGAAGAGGGGAAAGAAAAGGGGAAAGGGACACGAAAGAAAGAAGAGGAATAGGAGAATGAAAGAAAGGGGGAAGGGGGTAGGATGAAAGGAGAAAGAAGGAAGAGGAAAAGGGGGGAAAGAAAGGGGAAGGAGGGTGGGAAGAGAAAGAAGAAAGAGGGAAGAAAGAGAGAACGGGAAGTGATAGAGGGTAAGTGAAGAGGAAAGGGAAAATGGGGAAAAATAAAGGAGGGGAAAAGTAAGATGGAAAACTAGGAAGAAGAAGAAAAAAAAAGAGAAAGAGGGGGAATTCGGAAGAAGAAAAGCAAAAGAAGAAGAAGAGGAAAATAGGAAAAAGAAAAGGAAGGGAAAGGGGGAAATCAGGAGGAGGAAAAGAAGGGGAAGAGAAAGAGGGAAAAGTATGACGAAAAGAAAGGGAAAAGAGATAATAATAAATATGGAATATAATAAAGAGGAAGGAAGGATATTCAAGAGAAAAAAGGAAGGGAAAGAGGGAAAAAATGAAACAAAGAAAGAAAGAAAAAAATAAGGGAAGAGAGAAAACCAGGAATGATAAATAAGAAAGGGTAATAAGCGAAATTCGTAAGAAGAAAAGGAAAAAAGAAAAACGAAGAGAGGAAAAGGAGAAGGAGAAGAGAGCGCGGAGAAAGGTGTCACGGACAGGATCGCCAACGTTATACACTATCTCCTTCTTACGAGGATCCTCCAAAGCTGTAAGATAGTCCTGAAGGATAATTCGAACATTTTGGAGGATCTTGCGGCCGTCCTCCTATTCGGTGACGTCACGAGGGGAAAATGACCGTATTCTTTGCGAACGAATTTTTCGAATCTCTTGTTCTGGGTCACTCGGAGGCCCCGATGTGGATTCACGGCCCCTTCCGCGCCTGGGACCGACAGAGGGTACTTGAACGGTTTCTTCTCTTCGGCTTTTTTTTCGTTTTGGAGTTTTTTTTTCGTTTTTTTTTTTTTCGTTTTTATGTGTGTGTGAGTTCGAGCGAAGTGGTAAAGAATAGGAAATAGGAAGGTATATAAGTGATAGGATTGAAGGAGGGAGAGGGGGAGGGGGGAGAGGTGGGAGAGAGGGAGAAGGAAGGAGGGGGAGGGGGAGAGGGAGAGAAAGAGAGAGAGAGTAGGGGGTGGGAGAGGGGGAGAGAGAGGGGAGAGGGAGAGAGAGGGGGGGAGAGAGAGAGGGGGAGGGAGAGAGGGGGAGAGAGAGAGAGAGAGAGAGGAGAGAGAGAGAGAGAGAGAGAGAGAGAGAGAGAGAGAGAGAGAGAGAGAGAGAGAGAGAGAGAGGAGGGTAAGAGGGGATGGGCGACAGAGATTTCATCAGATCTCAAAGTGATAATATTAATTAATAGGCTATAATAGATTGTTATATATCATCATTATGTCATAGATATTGGGCACATTTAATATTAATGTGCTCATCTATATCTGACATTCATACAGTCATTAATATTTTACAATTATACCGGCATTATGGGTCATTAATACCATCAGCATTATCATCGCTGTTACACAATGATATATGATACCATGCATGCCACAAAGGTACCTCGGACCCAAAGAGAAATATCATACGATTTGACTCAAACATCGATACCACAGGATAGCCCTCAGAATCGAGCCTTTGTATGCATATCTAAGCTACATGAGCCGGTAAATCACGTAGAATAGGGACTGCTTGTCTCTTTCTTGTAGTTTTGTAGTTCCTCTTGTCTACTCAACGAGCCATGGATCAATGTTTATAATGGAGAGAGTCTCGTAGCGTAAGCAATTGGTGAAAGTTTTGCTTAAAACTGCTTTCAGTTTGGTTTATGTATCTCTTGAGTGGTTTGTTATGGGCTATAAATGCTCGAATAAATACTTGTAGAGTTTATAGAGATATTTTAGAAGATTTAGATTCCTTTTAAAACGTTTCGAATCCCCCCACCACCCTCTCCCCCCTGGCGCTCTGCTTAAGTCCACCTGTGATCAGAACTTTTTTTTTTTCTTTTTTCTTTCCTACTTCGATTGTTTCTATGATAACTGAGCTGAACCATTAATCACGACGACGAATTCCCCGTTGCTCTATAAATTATTGTGATTGTTATCATTGATCTGATATTTCATCTTAAAATGTCACCTTTGCCCCATTATCCCATCTCTTTCTTTGTTCCTTTTTTTCTCCCTTCTCCCTCCTTCGTAGTACTTGCTCCCTTTTCTACCTTAACCTCATTATATTTCTTACACATCCCATCATGTTCGCTGGACCTAAATGTATTCAACTAATAAAATATTCGTTTTATGTAAATTTTATGGTAACACAATGGAGGAGAGAGAGGGGGCGGAGTGGAGGGAGAGAAAGAGAGAGAGAGAGAGAGATGAATAGATAGATAGACAGATAGACAGAGAGAGAAAGAGAGAGAGGGAAAGGGAAGGTGAGAGGGAAGAAGGGACTGGGAGAGAGAGAGGAGGAAGGAGGGAGGAAGAGAGTATGGGAATACTATAAACACACACAACGAAAAAAGAGACATAGAAAAAGAGAAAGTAGAGAGAGAGAAAAAAGCGAAAAAAAACAGAATGATATGATAAAAAGAAGAAAAAGAAGAGGAGAGACACAGGGACACAGAAACCCGGAGAGGCTTCCTCGTAAAGGCCACGATACAACCCTCACTCGCCAAGCCAAGTTTGTTTACGAGGCTGCCGAGTATGAAGCCCCCCCCCCCCACCGCCCCCTCCGCGCCATGCTTGCAGATCTCCCTGCACTTTGCACTCCCCCCTTTCCCCCTCTTTCTTTATATTCACCTTCCCCCTTTCCCCTCCTCTTTCGTATTCACCTTCCCCTTTCCCCTTCTCCCTCACTCTCACCTTTCCCCTTCCATCTCTCCCTTTCTCCCTCACTCTCACCTTTCTCCTTTACCCCATCTTCTCATCCCCCTTTCCCTTTCCATTTCTCCCTCACATGTACCTTCCCTCTCTCCCTTTCTCCCTCACACTCACCTTCCTCTTTTCCCCTTCTCCTTCTCTTCCTTCCTCTTTCCATTTCTCCCTCACACTCCCCTTTCCTCCTTCCCCTTCGTCTTTCCCCTCTCCCCATTCCCCTTCTCCCCTCTCTCCTCTACATTCCTCCTCCTTTTCCATTTCTCCCTTATATTCACGTCCCCCCCTCTCCCTCACATTCCACTTCTTGTTATCAGGATTTTTTTCATATTCATCATTACTATTACTATTATTATCGTTATTTTCAATGTCATTATTACTGTTATTCAGGTTATTATTATTGTTATAGTCATTATTATTTTTGTTTATTATTATTATTATCACTACTGATGTGATCATTAATATCTGCGTAAATGAAAATGATAGCACTAATAATGATGATAATGACAGTATAAAAATAATAGTGATACTGAAAATAGTAATGATGATACTGATAATCATAATAGTGATGGTGATGTTGATAATGATGATATTGAAAATGATG
>NC_091566.1:23221345-23223845 GCF_042767895.1 Penaeus vannamei | reverse complement strand
TCAACAATAATAAAAACAGCAACAACTGCTACTACTACTGCTGCTGCTGCTACTACTACTACTTCTACTTACTGCTACTACTAATAATAATGATAATCATAATACAACTATTACTACTACTTTTAATATTACTACTCCTACTTTTATTATTGTTACTACCTCTACTACTATTACTACTACTACTTCTGCTGCTGCTTCTACAACTGCTACTGATACTACTACTACTATTTCTGCTACTGTGGCTATTACTAATACTGTTACTACTACTACTTCTACTACTACTGCTGTTAGTACTACTTCTACTACTACTACTAAATATACTACTTCATATACTATTGCTGCTACAACAACAACTGCACATACTGCTACATCTTCTGCTACTTCTACTACTGCTTCTTCTACTGTCGCTACTACTACTATTTCTTCTTCTTCTATTATTACTTATCATACTATAGTCACTCCAACTACTTCAACTACTACAACTTTGTTTTTACGTCTGTTAGTTACTATGTTATTTGTTTTGATATCTTTCTGTTTCTGTTATCTTTGTTTCGTTATTTTATGTAGTATGTTATTTTTCTCCTTTTTTCTACTTCCTTCTCGATTCCCTCTTCAACTCCACTCTTTTTTTATATCTATCTATCTATCTATCTATCTATCTATCTATCTATTCTCTCTCTCTCTCTCTCTCTCTCTCTCTCTCTCTCTCTCTCTCTCTCTCTCTCTCTCTCTCTCTCTATATATATATATATATATATATATATATATATATATATATATATATATATATATATATATATATATATATATTTCTTTTTTCTTTTTTCTTTTTTCATTCGTGCTCCCTTTCATCTTCTTTTTTATTCCTTTATCTCCCTTTTTTCTCTCTCCCCTGAATCCTTATTCTTCTCTATCTTCACAAAATCCCTGTTTCATTTTTTTCATAATATTGCTCTTTTTCTTCTTTCTCTATTGTCTTTTTCCCTGAATATCAATATTTAATTTTCATTTGCTTCTTACACTTTTCATCTCTCGTTGTCTTTCCTCGATCTTTCCCGTCTCTCTATATTCCGGTTATTTTTCGCTTCCTCTTTTATTCACTCTTTCTCATCTTTTCCTTTTGCTTTTCCTCTCATTCTCTCTCTCCCCTTCGCCTTTCCTCTTTGCGCCTTTCTTTCTTCATCTGCTCTTTCCACCATTCTCCCTCTCTCCTTCTCTTTCTCTTCTCTCTCCCTTTCTCGATGTTTTGGCATCTGGCCTTCTTCTCCTTTCTCTTCCTCTTATTTCGTTTTCCTCTCTTTTCTTCCTTCCTTCTTTCTTCCTTCTATCCCCCTCTCACTGTTTCTCTTCCCTCTGCTGTTCCTAGTTTTCCCGTTATGCCATTCATCTCATTCTTTCTCTTCCACCCTCCGCCATTCCTTTCTGCTCTCTTCTTTCCTCTATCATTCCTCCCATCTTTTATATTTTTCTCTCTTCCTACCACCATTTCTCTCTTCTTTCCCCCTTTCCATCTGTTTCTCTCTCTCTCTCTCTTCTCTTTCTCTTCCTCTCTCCTCTCTGTCTCTTTCTCTCTCTTCTCTGTCTCTCTCTTCTCTTTCTCTTTCTCTCTCTTCTCTTTCTCTTTATCCTCTCTTTCTTTCTCTCTCACTTCTCTTTCTCTCTCTCTCTCTCTTCTCTTTCTCTCTCTCTCTCTTCTCTCTCTCTCTCTCTCTCTCTCTCTCTCTCTCCTCCCTCCCTCCCTCCTCCCTCCCTCCTCCTCCCTCCCTCCTCCCTCCCTCCCTCTCTCTCTCTCTCTCTCTCTCTCTCTCTCTCTCTCTCTCTCTCTCTCTCTCTCTCTCTCTCTCCCTCCCTCTCCTCCCTCCCTCCTCCCTCTCTCCCTCCCTCTCTCTTTCCTCTCTTCTCTCTCTCTCTCTCTCTCTCTCTCTCTCTCTCTCTCTCTCTCTCTCTCTCTCTCTCTCTTTCTCGCTCTCTCTCCCCTCTCTCTCTTCCTCTCCTCTCCCTCCCCCCCTCTCTCTCTCTCTTTCTCTCTCTATCTCTCTCTCTCTCTCTTTCTCTCTCTCTCTCTCTCTCTCTCTCTGCTCTCTCTCTCTCTCTACTCTCTCTCTCTACCATTCTTCTCTCTCTCCCCCTTCACTCCCACACTCTTCCCCTCCTTCTGACATACCTCCCCCTCCCGGTCTTCAATTCCTCTCTTCCCTCCTGAATTTCTTTCCTTTCCTCTCCCTTGCCTCCTCCTTTCCTCCTCCTTCTCGTTCTTCTCTCCATTCCCTCTCCTCTTCTCTCTTTATCCTCCATATCTTCGTCCTCCTATCCCCCGCTCCCTCCTCTATCCTCCCCCTCTTTCTCTTGTCCTCCCATACCCACGCTCCCTTCCCCCACCCCCTTCAATCCTCCCATATTCCTCGCCTCCCTTCTCTCCTCCTCTATCTCTCGTCCACCTCTCGCCTCTCCCTCTCAACTCCTCCATCTCTCGTCCTCCTCCCCTCCCTCTCCCCACCTC
>NC_091566.1:23206345-23216345 GCF_042767895.1 Penaeus vannamei | reverse complement strand
TATATATATATATATATATATATATATATATATATATATATATATATATATATATATATATATATATATATATACATGTTCGTAAATAAATATATTTATATGTATATATATATATATATATATGTATACATATATATATATATATATATATATATATATATATATATATATATATATATATATATATATATATATATATATATATGCATATATATATATATGTATATATGTATATATATATATATATATATATATATATATATATATATATATATATATATATATATATATATATATATATATATATATATATATATATATATATATATATATATATATATATATATATATATATATATATATATATATATATATATATATATATATGTATGCACATATATATATATATATATATATATATATATATATATATATATATATATATATATATATACATATATATATATATATATATATATATATATATATATATATATATATATATATATATATATATATATATATATATATATATAAATATATATATATATATATATATATATATATATATATATATATATATATATATATATATATATATATATATATATATATATATATATATATATATATATATATATATATATATGTATATATATATATATATATATATATATATATATATATATATATATATATATATATATATATATATATATATATATATATATACATATATATATATATATATATATATATATATATATATATATATATATATATATATATATATATATATATATATATATATATATATATATATATATATATATATATATATATATATATATATATATATATATATATATATATATATATATATATATATATATATATATATATATATATATATATATATATATATATATATATATATATATATATATATATATTCGTAACTGTTCTCATATTGTTTATATATATTCGCGTATCACCTTTATGACTTTCTTTCTCCCTATATCTACTTGCCTATATGTCTGTCTGTCTGTCTGTCTGTCTGTCTGTCTGTCTGTCTGTCTGTCTCTCTCTCTCTCTCTCTCTCTCTCTCTCTCTCTCTCTCTCTCTCTCTCTCTCTCTCTCTCTCCCTCTCTCTCTCTCTCTCTCTTTCTTTCTCTCTCTCTCTCTCTCTCTCTCTCCTCTCTCTCTCTCTCTCTCTCTCTCTCTCTCTCTCTCTCTCTCTCTCTCTCTCTCTCTCTCTCTCTCCCTCCCTCCCTCCCTCCCTCCCTCCCTCCCTCTCTCTCTCTCCCTCCCCCCCTCTTCCTCTCCCTCTCCCTCTCCCTCTCCCTCCCTCTCACTCCATTCCTCTCCATCCCACTTTTCTTCTACACTACTCTGTAATTACCCCCTTGTCCCGTGGTTAATAAGAGGGAACCCATGAAGAAAAAAATAGAATTATAGTATAACACTTTTTTCCCCAGAGATCCGCCATTCCCGGGAAAAAATCTAAGGCATAGATCGGCAAGCCTGGAATCCATATTTACTTGCTGGAATTCCCGGTACTTGTGCTCGGGGGACTGTGTCTAGGAACGAAAATGCTATACAAGGAACTAAGCAACAGAACCTTGTTGAGTTTTGGGTAAAGAGGAACGTCAAGAAAGAGTAACTTGGATGAAATCGATGTTCTGGAAGGTTATGAGGTTGTAAAGTCCCTGTGGTTGTATGGACTTGAATGTGAATAAACTATGAAAGACCATGCGTACACACGGTCACAGACACGGTTGCATGTAGAGAATTCAGTTTGGAAGATTTGTTCTTTCTTTCTCCCTCCCTCTCCTCTGTCTGCCTGTCTGCCTGTCTGCCTGTCTGTCTGTCTGTCTCCCTCTCTATCTATCTATCTATCTCTCTATCTATCTATCTCTTTCTATCTATCTCTATCTATCTACCTGTATGTATGTCTATTTACCTCTCTATATATCAATCTGTCCCTATCTCTATCTCCTTATATCTATGTATATATCTGTCTACATCCAAGTATTCCTGCAAGTATTTACATTTAATGACTTTTTTACAAAGTGTGATGAGGACATTCCCCTTACATGATTAACATTCTTTGCAATATTTCCGCTGCAACATGAAACGGCACCCCGCAAAGCACCATATAATAAATCATCTTTTTTCCACCTCTTTACATCCTCCAAACCAGCATAATCCCTTTCGTACAAGCCCAACGTCCAAACTACACACTACTCACTTTCTCTCCATTTCTCTCCCCCTTTCCCAGCGCTCGAAAATCAGACAACACACTCACTCTCTCTCCTTTTCCTTCCCTCTTCCCCCAGCGCTCGAAAATCAAACTACACACTCACTCTCTCTCCTTTTCTCTCCCTCTTCCCCCAGCGCTCGAAAATCAGACAACACACTCACTCTCTCTCCTTTTCTCTCCCTCTTCCCCAGCGTTCGAAAATTAAACTACACATTCACTTTCTCTCCTTTTCTCTCCCTCTTCCCCAGACTTGAAAATCAGACAAAACACTCACTTTCTCTCCTTTTCCTTCTCCCACTTCCCCTGCGCTCGAAAATCAAACTAGACACTCAACACACTCACTTTCTCTCCCTTTCCCTCCATCTTCTCCAGCGCTCGAAAATCAGACAACACACTCACTCTCTCTCCTTTTCTCTCCATCTCCCCCAGCGCTCGAAAAAAAACACAAAAAAACTCACTTTCCTTCTCTCCCTCTTCCCCAGATAATCAAAGAACACACTCACTTTCTCTCCTCCCCCCCTTTCCCCAAGCGCTCGAAAATCAAACTACATACTCACTTTCTCTCCTTTTCTCTCCCTCTTCCCCCAGCGCTCGAAAATCAGCATCTACAACCGGATGTGGGAGTTTATGACGTCGCGAAAGCACGTGTTCACGCAATCGTACGAGGAAGGGATCGAGCGCGTGAGGACTTCGAAGGGCAAGTACGCCTTCCTGCTGGAGAGCGTCAAGAACGACTACATCAACGAGCAGCTTCCTTGCGACACCATGAAGATCGGACAGAACCTCAATTCCAATGGCTATGGGGTGGCGACGCCCATGGGTTCTCCGCTCAAGTAAGGATGTTTGGGATTTCTTCTTCTTCTTCTTCTTCTTCTTCTTTTGGTGTTATTTTGTTTTATTCGAAGGAAGATATTTGTTTTACTTCTTTTTTTATCTGATTATTGTTTTTATTCTCTGTTTGGATACTTTTTTCTGATTTTATTGTCTATTCTGGATAATTAGCTTTTTATTGCAAATTCTTTGTTGATAGACGTATGTTAACTTCTGAATATCATTTTCTTTCACAGTGTATTTCTCTTTTAGTTGTTTACATGTTGCTAATTTCGCTCGCTACTTTGCTTGTGTTATTATTGCTTATTTACACAATCCTTTTATTGCTTTGCAATGTTTACTTCTCAATTGGCTACCTGTTTATAAAATTGTGTATTCCCTTTGGCATAAGCAGGAATTACTAGTTTGTTGTTTATTGCATTTTTTTCTCCATATTCTTATATCTTTATTGCGTCTCTGGCCTTTGCATCTTATTACAGCATTCTTTTCC
This sequence comes from Penaeus vannamei, assembly GCF_042767895.1. Lineage (NCBI taxonomy): Eukaryota > Metazoa > Arthropoda > Malacostraca > Decapoda > Penaeidae > Penaeus > Penaeus vannamei. The sequence continues at coordinate 23,212,761 of NC_091566.1, read as the reverse complement.
TATAAATACTATTGCCTGGATAGTATTTACATGTATCAGTTACGTCCAATTCAGTATAGTTACAGGACCATAATGTCTGCCTTATTATGTCAGCGCCTGGAAAGAATTATGTGTAAGGGATCAATTTCTGCAAGTATTACGATGTAAAATGCTGCGTTCTAAGTTCGGTGGGAAGGAAGTGACAATTATTGGCGTTCTTATTTTAAGAGGGAGAATTGCGTGATCTTTCTACACGTGTGCGATTTCCCTGTATGTATGACAAAGATTTTTTATGACTTTTTATAGATATGTGACACACGATATATGACTCGTAATCATGCATTTGTGTCATGTAGCGAGATATACTTAAATGAGAATAAGAATGGAAAAATAGGAGGGAAAAAAAGGAGGGTGTATGATACAGAGAGGTCGACAGAAGGTCGAAACAGAGACGTGGAAGATGAATGGAAATATATAGAAAAAAATTTATGAGATTAAGTCAAATAAGACAAGGAATTAAGGAATTTCAAAGATAAATAAACAGACAGAAAGAGACGTAGACCCAAACATAGATAGAGAGACACGAACAGACAGACAGAGTAAACAAACTAAGGGACAACCACGCAGCTAGCCAAGAAGACCGAGTAATAAACAGGAAGCAAAAATATAATGTTCGACTTTGGCCCCGCCCCTTCGCTCGACACCAGGCAAAGGTCTCGCCCCAAATTCCTCCAAGGGCTTAAATGCCACCGCGCCTCCAGCTATTTATCCAACAGCTGCTTTACCCTAGAATGAAAGACCTTGCAATCAGGATAGTAAATAAGGGTTACTTTGCATTCCTTCTTCTTTTGGAGAGCTGAGATTACCGGAGGGGAGGGGCGGGGGTTGGGGGATGGGTGATGGTAACATGGAGTTAATATGCTTTGAGTACAGTGTATTGATTGTCTCTTTTTGGGTGTTACTAGGTTGTGAGTGTTGGTTTTGAGGAATGTTTGGTCTCTGTCTGTTTGTCTGTCTGTCTATCTCTCTCTCCCTCTTTATTTATCTATTTCTATCTTTCTCTTTCTCTCTGTCTCTCTCTATCTGTCTGTCTGCCCTCCCACTCTCTGTCTCTCTCTCCCTCTTTCTCTATCTATCTATCTACCTATCTATATATCTCCATTTCTCTCTGTCTTTGTTTGTTTCTCTTTCTCTCTCTCTCTCTTTCTCTCTCTCTCTCTCTCTCTCTCTCTCTCTCTCTCTCTCTCTCTCTCTCTCTCTCTCTCTCTCTCATTTTCTCTATCCCCCGCTTTTTTTTCTCTCTCTCTGTGGACAATTTCTAACTCTCTCTCTCTTATTATCATTATGGTCTTTATTTTTGTTGTCATTATCACAACCATTATTGCCATTATAAGTTGCTTTCATTGTATCGTTATTATTAATACTATCATCATTATCAGTATTGGTTATTATCATTATTATTGTTATTACCCTTTCTATTATCCTTATCATTGTTATTCTTATGATGATGAAGGTGATGGTGATATGGTGATTATTATTGTTATTATTATTATCTTTTTTTTTTGTTACTATATCATATATTATCATTTATTATTTTTTATTACCATCATTGTCTTCATTACTAATATTGTTATTATCATCATTATTATTATTGTTATCATTATTATTACTATTATTATCATTATCTTTATCATTATCATTACTATTATCATTATTATCATTATCATTATCATTATTGTTGTTGTTGTTGTTGTTGTTATTGTCATTATGGTTATTATTATTATTATCCTTATCATTTTCTGATTATTATTACTGTTTTTTGTTGTTCATCCTCATCATCAAATAATTTTAGCTGCTATCATTATGATTTTTATTGTTACCTTTTTTATTCTTGTTGCTTTCGTTAAGCAGTGATACAACAACGCCGAAAAAAACAGTGCTGGCATTACTTAATCGGATCCAACACTGCAATAGGAAAAAAGAAAGAAAGAAAGAAAGAAAGAAAGAAAGAAAAAAAAGAAGAAGAAATATATATATATATATATATATATATATATATATATATATATATATATATATATATATATATATATATATATATGTTTGTTTATCTATTTTATTTTATCTATTTATTTATATATTTATATATTTATTTGTTTATTCATTCATTCATTTTTTTTTCATTTATTAATATATATTTTATTCATTTATTTATTTACTTATTTATTTATTCATTATTTAACATCCATATGAAGAACCGACACAGAAAAATAAACCTGCACAGCCTGCATGATGCAAAACCCCATATATTTTTAGCCAAGTAACTTGATTTAATAAGAGATGGTGTACGTGGGTCACTAATTCTCTTCTTCCCCCTTATAACTGGATATAGTTGGTAGTTAAGGACTGCTTTCATTCCTTAATATGAGCTCGTAATCCTAAATATAAATCTTCATTAAGTTTATAATTTGGTCGGAAATCAGAGCTGTAGTGAGGAGGGGCACAGGGGTAGGGAAGGGGTGGTATGCACGATTTATGCTCGGGGTGTGACACTGTTGGGGTTTGCAAAAAAGGGGAGTTGGGGAAAGGGAGGAGAAGAGGGGGAGAGATGGGGGGGGGGGGGAGAGGGGAGAAGGTGGAAGGAAAAGGAAATGGAAGGAGAAAGCTAATTTAGAAAGGGGAGAAGAGGGGGAGAGATGGAGGAGAAGAGGGAAGAAGGTGGAAGGAAAGGGAAATGGAAGGAGAAGGATAATGGAGAAAGGGGTTGAAGAGGGGGAGAGATGAGAGAAATGGAGGGGAAGAGGGGAAAAGGTAGAAGGAAAAGGAAATGGAAGGAGAAGGATAATGAGAAAGGGGAGAAGAGGGGAAGAGATTGGAGGGAGAGGGGAGAAGGTGGAAGGAAAAGGAAATGGAAGGAGAAGGATAATGGAGAAAGGGGAGAAGAGGGAAGAGATGAGAGACATAGAGGGAAGAGGGTAGAAGGTGGAGGGGGAATGCAGAAAGGAATGGAAGAAGGAGAATGGGAAAAGGGGAGCAGAGGGAAAGAGATGGGAGAAATGGAGGGAGAAGGGTAGAAGGTGGAAGGGAATGGGTAAAGGAAGGAAATGAAAGAAGGAGAATGGAAAAGGGGAGAAGAGGGGAGAAATGGGAGAATGGAGGGTAGAAGATAGAAGGTGAATGGGAGAGGAAGGAAATGGAAGGAGAAGGATAATGGAGAAAGGGGAGAAGAGGGAAAAGTAGGGGAAAAATGGAGGGGGAAAAGAGTAGAAGGTGGAAGGGGAAGGGGGAAGAGGAAGGAAAGAATAAGGAGAAGGATAAAAGGAAGGGGAAAGAAAGGAAAATAAAAATAAGGAGAAGGGGGTGGAAGGAAAATGAGGGCGAAGTAGTGGGAAGAGGGAGTAATGAGGAGAAGAAACTGGAGAGAGAACGGAAAGAAAGGGAGAAAGGGAAAGTAAGGATAAAGAAGGAAAACAGGAAAAAGAAAGGTTGAGAGAAGATACAGATGAAGAAGATATATAAGAAGAAGGAGGAGGAGGAGGAGAAGGAAAAGGAGTAGGAAGAGAAAGTGGACTATTGGTACGAGGTAGAAGAGGAGGAAAGGAAGATGGAAAGAAAGAATGCCAGAAAGTTTTTCTTCTTCTTCTTCTTCTTTTAGAGGGAAAGAGAATCAGATATCTTACCACTATCATCACTATCATTTTTGTTATCATTATTACTACTGTTATCGTTAGCATTATTATTATTATCATCATCATCATCTTTAACATTATCATTATCATTATGTTTTATCGTTGTTATCATCATTGTTGTTGTTATAGTTCTTAGTTTTTTAATATCATTAATAATATCACCATTATCATTATCATCAATGTCATATTATTATTATTACCATCCTCACCCGCCCCCCCCCCTCCCATCCTAAAATCCCCATGAATCACAGGTATCATTTCTATCCTTGGATATAAAGAATTCAGTGATTTAAACCTCGTTTTCTCCCCGTGCCCCCCCCCCCATCCCCTCCCATCACCCCTTCCCTCTCCTCTCGCCACCCCCCTTCCCCCACCTCCTCCCCACCTTTTAGCATGGCACGTTCTTTGTAGTGTGTGTGTGTGAGGTGAGGGGGAGGGTGGGGAGGGAGGGAGGTGGGGTACGAGGCAGGGGGCAGGGGTGGTGGGGTGGTGGGGGGGAGGGGGGGTGCGATATTTCTTCCCGAGATTCAGGGAATTCATTCAGGTTCTTAGAAAGGAGGAAACGCTTCTCCTTCGCGGGTCTTATAAAGTGGATAAAGAGAGGGAGGGGAGGGTGGTGGTGGAAGGGGGGGGAGAGGAGGGGCGGGATGACGGGGGAAGGGAGGGGAAGGTGGTGGTGGAGAGGGGAGGGGAAGGGAGGGGGGGGGAAGGAAGGGAGAGGGGAAGGTGGTGTAGGAGAGGGGGAAGGAAGGGAGGGTGGTGGTGGAGGAGCGGGGGAAGGGAGGGGGGACGAAGGGCGGAGGAGAGGGTGGTGGTGGAGGTCGGGGAAGGTCGGTGGAGGGCGGGAAGCGGAGGGAGGGTGGTGGTGGAGGACGGGGAGGGGGAGTGTGGTGGTGTAGGAGAAGGATGGAGGGGGGGGGGCTGAAAGAGAGGGAAGGGGTGGTAGTGGTGGAGGACGAGGAAGAGAGGGGAAGAGGGTGGTGAAGGAGAAGGAGGAGGGGGGGATGAGAGAGAAGGAGGGAGGGAGGTGGTAGAGAAGGGGGATTGAGGAGAAGGTGGCGGTGAAGGGCGGGGAAGGGGAGGGGAGGGCAGTAGGAAGGAGGAGGGGATGAAAGAGAAGGAGGTAGGGTTGTGGTAGAGAAGGGGAGGAGGGAAGAGGTGGTGAAGGAGAAGAGGGGGGTGAAAGAGGGAGGAGGGAGGGTGGTGGGGAAAGGAGGGGAAGGTGGAGAGAATTGGATAGGGGAGGTGAGAGGGGAAATTAGGAGGGAAAAGTGGGAAAGATGAAAGCAGGGCCAGGGGGAGGTAAAAGCAGAAGTGGGAGGGATGTGAAGCTGGTTGACACTAAAAAAAAAGAGAGAGAGAGAGAATTATAGACTGCGTATGTGTGTATGTGCGTATGTGTGTGTTTACATATGTGTGTGTGTAAGTCAGTGTGTGAAAGTTTATGTATTTCACAAAGGTCAAGGGGAAAGAAGGGAGAAGAATGAAGAAGGGGGAGAGGGAAAGGGAAGGGGCGAAGGACAGGGGTGATTAAGACAGACATTTCACTCCGAAAATTCCCCGGAAGTAATCAAGAATTTTTATGCACCTAACTATTGATAATTCCAACTTAATTTTCATAATGATACACAAGACAACATGTACGAAAAACATAAAAGAGTAATAACCGTGGAGCGAGTTGGGGTCATTGCGAACAAGAACAAAGCTTAAGATTATCGTAAAGGAAAAGGAACATGCAGCTGGACGGGACACGCAGGTCGGGGAGACAGCAGTCGGCGGTGGTCGTATTTAGAAGGACGAAGGAAGGAAGGAAGGAAGGATGGATGGGAGGTCGGAGGGAAGGAGGGAGGTGGGAGGGATGGGAGGGAGGGAGGGAGGGAAGGAGGGAGGGAGGTGGGAGGAAAGAAGGAAGGAATGATGGAAGGTGGGAGGGAAGAAGGAAGAAGGGAGGTGGGAGGGAAGGGAGGAGGGGAGGGAGGGAGGTAGAAGGGAGGGAGGGAGGGAGAAAGGAAGCAAGCAAGGGAGGGAGGGTGGAACGAAGGATGGGAGGTGGGAGGGAAGGAGAAAGGAGGGAGGGAGGGAGGAGAGATGGAATGAAGACGAAAGAAAGGAAGACGAAGGAGGAGTAGGAGGAGGAGGGGACAGAAGAGGAACAAGATGTGGTGGTGATTTTGGAAGAGCAGGAGGCGGAGGAGAGTTAGCAGGTGATTAAGATGCAGGTGAATAATAATGAGAAAACGAAGGAAAATAAGAATAAGGAGAAGGAGGAGGGAGCTAAGAATATGAAAAGAAGAAGAAGGGGAAGAAATGAGGAGTAGGAGGAGGTGAAGGTGAAGACTATGGACGAGTGGTATGAGATGGAAGAAGAAAAGAGGAAGAGGGAGATTAGCAGGAAGAAGAAAGAGGAGAAGGAGGAGAAGGAGAAGGAGGAGAAGGAGAAGGAAGAAAAGGGGGAGAAGATAGAGAAAAAGAGAAGGAGGAGGAAAAGGGAGGGAAAGAGAAGGATAAATCGAAGAACAAAAAGAAAATAGAAAATAGAAAGTCGAAGAAAACAGACCGCTAAATAAACATAGAAAACTAGACATATGCAAGAATTGTACAAGGGAGAGGGCATGAAATAGAAAAAAAGAATAACATTAAAGTGCATATTTTCCTTTTTCAAAATCGCAACCATCATTAATTTTTGAGAAAATAAGGGGATCTTAAACATAAATATGCCCATATATATGCACATTTGCTTGAATACAT
>NC_091566.1:23186345-23198845 GCF_042767895.1 Penaeus vannamei | reverse complement strand
CCTTACCCAGAACGCCCTCCTTCTCCTCCCTCCCTCCCTCCCTCCTTCCCCCCCACCCCTTACCCAAAACCCCCTCTTTCTCCTCCCCTCCCTCCTCCCTCCCTCCCTCCCTCCTCTTCCCCCCACCCCTTACCCAAAACCCCCTCTTTCTCCCTCCCCTCCCTCCTTCCCCCCCACCCCACCCTTTTCCTCAACCCCCTCTTTCTCCTCCCTCCCTCCCTCTCCTCCTTCCCCCCTTCCCTTACCCAAAACCCCCTCTTTCTCCTCCCTCCCTCCCTCCCTCCCTCTTTCCCCCCTTCCCTTCCCCCCCCCCACCGATAAAAGAGGAAGCCGAACGAGGTCTTAGATTGTATCTTTTTAGGACCCGGAGCCAAGGGGGAAAAGTAAGGAGGATATTCTATTGTTTAAACTTTTCGACTCTCTCGGGAATGATAGAACAGATCGGAGTCGAAGATGCGGAGGTCGCGAACAAGAAACTGGAGGTCAGCGAGAACTCCTACGCGACGAAGGAGGAGGAGGAGGAGGAGAAGGGGATAAAGGTGGAGAAGGAGGAAAAGGAGATAAAGGTGGAGGAGGAGAAAGAGATGAAGAGAGTGAAAAGGGAATGATAGAACAGATCGGAGTCGAAGACGCGGAGGTCGCGAACAAGAAACTGGAGGTCAGCGAGAACTCCTACGCGACGAAGGAGGAGGAGGAGGAGGAGAAGGGGATAAAGGTGGAGAAGGAGGAAAAGGAGATAAAGGTGGAGGAGGAGAAAGAGATGAAGAGAGTGAAAAGGGAATGATAGAACAGATCGGAGTCGAAGACGCGGAGGTCGGGAACAAGAAACTGGAGGTCAGCGAGAACTCCTACGCGACGAAGGAGGAGGAGGAGGAGAAGGGGAGAAGGGGATGAAGGTGGAGAAGGAGGAAAGGAAATAAAGGTAGAGAAGAAGAAGAAGGAGAAGAAGAGGAAAGAATGATAGAACAGATCGGAGTCGAAGATGCGGAGGTCGCGAACAAGAAACTGGAGGTCAGCGAGAACTCCTACGCGACGAAGGAGGAGGAGGAGGAGAAGGGGATAAAGGCGGAGAAGGAGGAAAAGGAGAGAAAGGTGGAGGAGGAGAAAGAGATGAAGAGAGTGAAAAGGGAATGATAGAACAGATCGGAGTCGAAGATGCGGAGGTCGCGAACAAGAAACTGGAGGTCAGCGAGAACTCCTACGCGACGAAGGAGGAGGAGGAGAAGGGGAGAAGGGGATGAAGGTGGAGAAGGAGGAAAGGAAATAAAGGTAGAGAAGAAGAAGGAGAAGAAGAGGAAAGAATGATAGAACAGATCGGAGTCGAAGATGCGGAGGTCGCGAACAAGAAACTGGAGGTCAGCGAGAACTCCTACGCGACGAAGGAGGAGGAGGAGGGGAAGGGGATAAAGGTGGAGAAAGGGGGAAAGGGAGATAAAGGTAGAGAAGAAGAAGAAGAAGAGGAGGAGGAGGAGGAGGAAAGAATGATAGAACAGATCAGACTAGAAGATGCGGAGGTCGGGAACAAGAAACTGGAGGTCAGCGAGAACTCCTACGCGACGAAGGAGGAGGAAGAGAAGGGGATAAATGTAGAGAAGAGGGAAAGGGAGATAAAGGTAGAGAAGAAGAAGAAGAGGAGGAGGAGGAGGAAAGAATGATAGAACAGATCGGAGTCGAAGACGCGGAGGTCGCGAACAAGAAACTGGAGGTCAGCGAGAACTCCTACGCGACGAAGGAGGAGGAAGAGGAGAAGGGGAGGAAGGGGATAAAGGTGGAGAACGGGGGAAAGGAGATAAAGATAGAAGAAGAAGAAGAAAAAGAGGAGGAGGAGGAGGAGAAGGAAAGAATGATAGAACAGATCGGAGTCGAAGATGCGGAGGTCGCGAACAAGAAACTGGAGGTCAGCGAGAACTCCTACGCGACGAAGGAGGAGGAGGAGAAGGGGAGAAGGGGATGAAGGTGGAGAAGGAGGAAAAGGGAAGGGATAAAGGTAGAGAAGAAGAAGGAGAAGAAGAGGAAAGAATGATAGAACAGATCGGAGTCGAAGATGCGGAGGTCGCGAACAAGAAACTGGAGGTCAGCGAGAACTCCTACGCGACGAAGGAGGAGGAGGAGGGGAAGGGGATAAAGGTGGAGAACGGGGGAAAGGAGATAAAGGTAGAGAAGAAGAAGAAGAAGAGGAGGAGGAGGAGGAGGAAAGAATGACAGAACAGATCAGACTAGAAGATGCGGAGGTCGGGAACAAGAAACTGGAGGTCAGCGAGAACTCCTACGCGACGAAGGAGGAGGAAGAGAAGGGGATAAATGTAGAGAAGAGGGAAAGGGAGATAAAGGTAGAGAAGAAGAAGAAGAGGAGGAGGAGGAGGAAAGAATGATAGACCAGATCGGAGTCGAAGACGCGGAGGTCGCGAACAAGAAACTGGAGGGTCAGCGAGAACTCCTGACGCGGACGAAGGAGGAGGAAGAGGAGAAGGGGAGAAGGGGATGAAGGTGGAGAAGGAGGAAAGGGAGATAAAGATAGAGAAGAAGAAGAAGAAGAGGAGGAGGAGGAGGAAAGAATGATAGAACAGATCGGAGTCGAAGATGCGGAGGTCGCGAACAAGAAACTGGAGGTCAGCGAGAACTCCTACGCGACGAAGGAGGAGGAGGAGGAGAAGGGGATAAAGGTGGAGAAGGAGGAAAAGGAGAGAAAGGTGGAGGAGGAGAAAGAGATGAAGAGAGTGAATGGGAATGATAGAACAGATCGGAGTCGAAGATGCGGAGGTCGCGAACAAGAAACTGGAGGTCAGCGAGAACTCCTACGCGACGAAGGAGGAGGAGGAGGAGAAGGGGATGAAGGTGGAGAAGGAGGAAAAGGAGATAAAGGTGGAGGAGGAGAAAGAGATGAAGAGAGTGAATGGGAATGATAGAACAGATCGGAGTCGAAGATGCGGAGGTCGCGAACAAGAAACTGGAGGTCAGCGAGAACTCCTACGCGACGAAGGAGGAGGAGGAGGAGAAGGGGATAAAGGTGGAGAAGGAGGAAAAGGAGAGAAAGGTGGAGGAGGAGAAAGAGATGAAGAGAGTGAATGGGAATGATAGAACAGATCGGAGTCGAAGATGCGGAGGTCGCGAACAAGAAACTGGAGGTCAGCGAGAACTCCTACGCGACGAAGGAGGAGGAGGAGGAGAAGGGGATGAAGGTGGAGAAGGAGGAAAATGAGAGAAAGGTGGAGGAGGAGAAAGAGATGAAGAGAGTGAAAAGGGAATGATAGAACAGATCGGAGTCGAAGATGCGGAGGTCGGGAACAAGAAACTGGAGGTCAGCGAGAACTCCTACGCGACGAAGGAGGAGGAGGAGGAGGAGGAGAAGGGGATAAATGTGGAGAAGAGGGAAAGGGAGATAAAGGTAGAGAAGAAGAAGAAGAAGAAGAAGAGGAAAGAATGATAGAACAGATCGGAGTCGAAGATGCGGAGGTCGCGAACAAGAAACTGGAGGTCAGCGAGAACTCCTACGCGACGAAGGAGGAGGAGGAGGAGAAGGGGATAAAGGCGGAGAAGAGGGAAAGGGAGATAAAGGTAGAGAAGAAAAAGAAGAAGAAGAAGAGGAAAGAATGACAGAACAGATCGGAGTCGAAGATGCCGAGGTCGGGAACAAGAAACTGGATGTCAGCGAGAACTCCTACGCGACGAAGGGGGAGGAAGAGGAGAAGGGGATAAATGTGGAGAAGGAGGAAAGGAAATAGAGGTAGAGAAGAAGAAGAAGAAGAAGAAGAGGAGGAAAGAATGATAGAACAGATCAGACTAGAAGACGCGGAGGTCGGGAACAAGAAACTGGAGGTCAGCGAGAACTCCCACGCGTCGAAGGAGGAAGAGAAAGAAAAGGTGATAAAGGTGGAGAAGGAGGAAAGGAGATAAAGGTAAAGAAAAAGAAGAAGAGGAGGAAAGAATGATAGAGTTTAAGACGAAGACGCGGAGGTCGGGAACAAGAAACTGGAGGTCAGTGAGAACTCCTACGCGACGAAGGAGGAGGAGGAAGAAATGGTGATAAAGGTGGAGAAGGAGGAAAGGAAATAAAGGTAGAGAAGAAGATGAAGAAGAAGAAGAGGAGGAGGAGGAGGAAAGAATGATAGAACTGATCGGAGTCGAAGACGCGGAGGTCGGGAACAAGAAACTGGAGGTCAGCGAGAACTCCTACGCGACGAAGGAGGAGGAGGAGGAGAAGGGGATAAATGTGGAGAAGAGGGAAAGGGAGATAAAGGTAGAGAAGAAGAAGAAGAAGAAGAAGAGGAAAGAATGATAGAACAGATCGGAGTCGAAGATGCGGAGGTCGCGAACAAGAAACTGGAGGTCAGCGAGAACTCCTACGCGACGAAGGAGGAGGAGGAGGAGAAGGGGATAAAGGTGGAGAAGGAGGAAAGGGAAGGGGATAAAGGTAGAGAAAGAGGGAAAGGATGTAAAGGTGGAGGAGAAGGAGAAAGAGATTAAGAAAGTGAAAAGGGAAAGATAAAACCGATCAGAGTCAAAGATGCGGAGGTCGGAAACAAAAAAAATGGAGGTCAGCGAGAACTCCCACGCGTCGAAGGAGGAAGAGAAAGAAAAGGTGATAAAGGTGGAGAAGGAGGAAAGGAGATAATGGTAAAGAAAAAGAAGAAGAGGAGGAAAGAATGATAGAGCAGAAGACGAAGACGCGGAGGTCGGGAACAAGAAACTGGAGGTCAGCGAGAACTCCTACGCGACGAAGGAGGAGGAGGAGGAGAAGGGGATAAAGGTGGAGAAGGAGGAAAGGAGATAAAGGTAAAGAAAAAGAAGAAGAGGAGGAAAGAATGATAGAACAGATCGGAGTCGAAGACGCGGAGGTCGGGAACATGAAACTGGAGGTCAGCGAGAACTCCTACGCAACGAAGGAGGAGGAAGAGGAGAAGGGGATAAAGGTGGAGAAGGAGGAAAGGGAAGGGGATAAAGGTAGAGAAAGAGGGAAAGGATGTAAAGGTGGAGGAGAAAGAGAAAGAGATGAAGAAAGTGAAAAAAGAATGATAGAGCAGATCGGAGTCGAAGATGCAGAGGTCGGGAACAAGAAACTGGAGGTCAGCGAGAACTCCTACGCGACGAAGGAGGAGAAGGAAACCGTGATAAAGGTGGAAATAAAGGAAAAGGATATGAAGGTTAAAAAAAATAGAGAAGTAGAGGACGTGCAGGAAGAGGAGGAGAAAAAGATAAAGATGGTGGATAAGGAATGATAGAATCACACTCGAAGATATGGAGGTCGGAAACAAGAAACTCGAGGATAGGAAAAAGTGATAAATATGGTGAAAGAGCAAAATGAGATAAAGGTGGAGAAGGGGGAGAAAGAGATAAAGGTGGAGAAGAAGGAAAGAAAGGTGGTTGGGAAGAGGGATTTTTGAAGATGGTAAGAGGAGGAAGAGAATGAATAGTATGAAGAGAGGAAGAATTGACGGAGAAGGGGAGATGGTGATAAAGATAGAGAAGGAAGGTGGAGGAAGGGAATTATGCGAATTAAGGAAGAAAAAGAGGAAAAGAGGAAGAAAGGGAATAAAGAGTACAGGAGTCGACAGAGGAAGGGGAAGAAGGAGATAAGGGAATAGGATAAGGAAGGGGAGAATAGGAGATGAAAGGGAAAAAGGAGAACGAAGAGTAAGAGAAGTAGTAAAGATAGTAAAGACTAAGAGAGCGTAAGAAGTAGAAAGAGTAAAGTGAGATAAAAGGGAAGAGAGTGAAGGAAGGAAAGAAGGGAGATGGAAGGAAGAAAGGAGAGGGAAAAGGAGGAACTAAAAGAAGGGAACTGGGAGAGAGAAGTAAGGGGTTGGTAAACGACAAAGATGATGCTCGTGTGTGTGTTGTTATGCACACACACACACACACACACACACACACACACACACACACACACACACACACACACACACACACACACACACACACACACACACATATATATATATATATATATATATATATATATATATATATATATATATATATATATATATATATATATATATATATATATATATATATATACGGCTGTGTGTGTGTGTGTGTGTGTGTGTGTATGTGTGTGTGTTTGTTTATACATGTACATTTATATACATATACATATGTATATTTACACACACAAACACACACACGTCTGTATGACTTCCTTCCATATGCAGAAGTGAATCCCCTCCCCCTCCCCTTCCCCCCTCCCCGTCTGTCCTTCCCCACAAATGGCATTGCTATAAATATGTGTTGCGAAATGGCGGGATACCTTTAAATTGCAGCATTGTGGCAAGGAAAAAGAGAGACTGGCAGTTTTCTTTCTCTCACTCTCCTCTCCTCCTTTCCTCCATTCTCCTCTCTCACTCCTCTTTTCCTCTCTCTCTCTCTCTCTCTCTCTCTCTGTCTGTCTGTCTGTCTCCCTCTCTCTCTCTCTCTCTCTCTCTGGCTGTCTGTCTGTCTGTCTGTCTGTCTGTCTGTCTGTCTGTCTGTCTGTCTCTCTCTCTCTCTCTCTCTCTCTCTCTCTCTCTCTCTCTCTCTCTCTCTCTCTCTCTCTCTCTCTCTCTCTCTCTCTCTCTCTCTCTCCTTCTTTTAGTGTTTGTGAATTGTCATATATTTTCTTCATACTTGCCATTAAGATTTAGATTTCACTCTGAGGTCCACTTAACTAGCTTGATATAGTAAATGCACATAAAAAGATAAAGGATAATTATTGCGATGTATTACGAGGATCGTAATGATCGTAATAATATTACAATGAAGAAGATAATAATAATAATGATAATAGTAATTGTGATAAGAAAATAATAATGATAATAATAATAATAATAATAATAATAATAATAATAATAATAACAACAACAATTATGATGATAATAATGATAATAATATTAATAATGATAATATTAATAATAATAATAATAATAATAATAACAATAATAATATCAATAATGATAGAGGCAATGATAATGATGCTGATAATGTTAATACTACCAATAATGATGATAATGGTGATGATTATAGTAATCATGTTACGAATAAGAGTAACGATGATACTAATCATCAAAATACAATCACAATGATAGCGGTAATGATAATGATAAAAACGATAATAATGATACAAATAAAAAAAGATAAAAACAACAGTAATGATAATGATAACGATAATGGTAACGGCAACATTATTAACAGTTGAATAAATAAAGAGCATATAAAATGGACGACCCAAGTGAGAGCATTCGCCGGCAACACTCCTCTGCACAGCAAGGATTCTTCGGAAAACAAATATTCGCGTGAAAACAAAAGCAATTAGCAACGAAAGGACAAGCAAGGACAGAGCTCAGAATTGACCCCGTTTGACTGAACCGTTTCCTTGTCACTTCAATAAACACTGTTGTTTATAACTATGAGATATGCTGGTGTTGTTCCGCTGCAGTATTTTGGTGTGTTTGTGTTCATGATATACAGCTAGCGTGGTGGGTGATGGTTGGGTGAAGGGGGGTGGGGAGGGGGGGGGGTGATGGGGAGTGGGGAGGGGTAAGGAGAATGGGTGGGGTGAAGGGGTTGGGGAGGAGGTGGGGTGGAAGGAAGGGGGTGGGGGAGGAAGTGGGGGAACGTGGGGTAGGGATGATGGGAGAGGGGGAGAGGGGAGGAGGTAGGCGAACGGGTGGGGTGAAGGGGTAATGTGAGGAGGAAGTGGGGCGAAAGGGGGTGGGGATACTGGGGAACGGAGGTGGGGCGGCCACGGCGAAAAGGGGGGTGGGGTGGGGATTGGGGAACGGGTGGGGCGAAGGGGGGTGGCGAGGAGGTGGGGGAACGAAGGGGATGGAGGGAGAAGGGGGTTAAATGGGTGGGGTTAAGACCGAATGGGGAGGTGGGGGAATCGATGAGACAGTTAAATAATTTAAATAGATAGATTAATAGATAGACAGATATAAAAATTGTTCGATAGGTTGATGAATATATACATACAGAAAGTCAGATAGGCAGACAGATAGGCAGAGAGACAAACAGGCAGAAAGATTAAAAAAAAAAAAAGATAAATAGAGTTGCTTTCTTAGCTTTAAACGCAATACAGTATCCGTTTCGAAATCTGATACACTTATCAAAAATGAAAATACTATATTAGACAATTTATGAACTGACGAGAGAAATTTTTTAACCGATAATTAAAGGAATGATATCAATAACGGTTAATCCATCGATCAGATAAGCTGTGTCAATAATAATCATGATATTGAACAACTTAACAACTGAGTAATTAACTGCATCTGTCCATAAAGCCTTCAGGAAATTTATAAATATTTATTCAGGCGAATGGAACGGATGCGTTGATCAAGGAGATAGCATAATCATTAATTGTTATTGTTGTCATTATTATTGTTTTATCACATAAAAATCAAATCGATATGCTAATCAAGGTAAGAATCATTCAGTTCAGTACATATTGTTGTTGTTGTTTTCAAAATTTTCTTCTTCTCTCTCTCTCTCTCTCTCAGTTTCTCTCTCTCTCTCTCAGTTTCTCTCTCGCTCTCTCAGTTTCTCTCTCTGTCTCTCTCCCTCTCTCTCTCTCTCCCTCTCCCTCTCTCTCTCCTCCCTCTCTCTCTCTCCTCCCTCTCTCTCTCTCCTCCCTCTCTCTCTCTCTCTCTCTCTCTCTCTCTCTCTCTCTCTCTCTCTCTCTCGCTATCTATCTTTCTATCTTCCTATCTCCATCCCCCTTTCTCTCTCTCTCTCTCTCTCTCTCTCTCTCTCTCTCTCTCTGTCTGTCTGTCTCTCTCTCTCTCTCTCTCTCTCTCTCTCTCTCTCTCTCTCTCTCTCTCTCTCTCCCTCTCTCTCTCTCTCTCTCTCTCTCTCTCTCTCTCTCTCCCTCCCTCTCTCTCTCTCTCTCTCTCTCTCTCTCTCTCTCTCTCTCTCTCTCTCTCTCTATCTATCTATCTATCTCTATCTATCTATCTATCTCTATCTCCATCCTCCTTTCTCTCTCTCTCTCTCTCTCTCTCTCTCTCTCTTTCTCTCTCGATTTTCTATTAAAGGAAAGATTTCATCAAGTCGACTACACGTGACTACATTTCTTACTCTAAAAGGGATTCCCTCGCTATTGACTCTTTGACGGACGTGATACGACTAATATTTCAATCAACGAGTCCAGATTATTGCCTCTGATATATTAATTTACTTGGAACTTAAGTCACTTTTACGCAGCAGAGGCTGACAAGCAGAAACTAATAACGGGATATGATATAAGCATGATTCATATTACACTCCGGGAGAGAGAGTGTTTGACGGCTGTTCTGAGAGATTATTAGAGAACGAAAGGTTTGTGTATGTGTGTATATCTATGTCTATATATGTCTGTTTATGTATCACTATATCCACACACATACACAAACACGAACTCGAATTAGAGCACTAACACAAACATGTAAACACAAATACAAACATGCAAACAAAGACAAACATGTAAACACAAATACAAACATGTAGACACAAATACAAACATGTAAACACAAACAAACACACACAAAAAGCATAAGCATAACACAGACACAAACACAAGCACAGATACGTATCCAAAGAGTATCTATTTTTGCGATTTTCTTCTCCCCCTGTTCTTCTCTTCGAGTTGCCAAGGATATCGTAAATATGAACGATTTTTTGTTTTATTCTCTGCAAGGGGAAGATGGGTGTAGCGTCTATGTGCGCCGGAATGTAAAGCTGTTCCCAGTAAAAGGAGTTTATGGTGGAAAACATCGTTACATACATGGGAGGATAGGGCTGTATGTAGGAATACTATATACAATATACATACTGTACGTGAAATAATCATGATTTTGTTCTTCGCTTGAACGCAGTCTTTGGAAGATGATGATATAATTGCTGTTGTTATTTTAATGAAAATGTAATAACAAAACTGTTAATAATCATAGTAAGAATAATTATAATAGCAGCATTCATAATGATGGTAATTGAAAAAAATAATGATAAGAATGACAATAACAATGCTTAGAATGATAATGATAATAATGGTGATGATGAAAATAATAATAATAATAATAATAATAATAATAATAATAATAATAATAATAATAATAATAATAATAATAATAATAATAATAATAATAATAATAATGATAATAATAATAACAATGAAAATAATAACAATGATGATAATAATAATAATAATGATAATAATAATAATGATAATAATAATAATAATAATAATAATAATAATAATAATAATAATAACAATAATAATAATAATAATAATAATAATAATAATAATAATAATAATAATAATAATAACAATAATAATAATAATAATAATAATAATAATAATAACAATAATAATGATAATAATTACAATAATTACAATAATAATAATAATTATAACAATGATAATAATAATAATAACAAAAATTATACTGATGCTACTGCTACTACTACTGATAATAATGATAATAATTGTGATGAAGATACATACCCATGATTATGAATTTAGACTTTATCTCAAAGAATCTCGTCGCCGCAAAGTCACATTTACTTTCAAGCCAATTCTACCTTTACTAGCATATAAATAACTAGCGCTATGTTCCTCCTTTTTCGGACGAGTTATTGAAGAACATGTTAAGAACTTTTCATGTCTTAGCCATGATGGGTCTGTTCTTGTTATTCCCGAGCAATGAGTTCCTTAGCTATAGTTGGTCTAATCCTCTTGCTCCTGTCAGTGAAAATGTATAAAAAATAAACATGAATGTATTGAATATAATAGTACACAATAATAATTCCGATAATAATGGTACTGATAATGGTGATGGCAACAGTAATGTATTTAAGATAAGAAGGGGTAGAATAATAGATAACCAAACAAAGAGATAGATATTATGATGATCAAATAATAGAAATAATAATTCCCAAATATGAGACTTTTACTCAAAAATCGAAATTTGACTAAAGGGATATATCTTACGCCTGACTATGAATGTGAAATTACTAAGAATATATTTCTAAAACTCAAACGACCATTAATGTATAACTCCAAGGTTTTTCATGATATTTTTTAATCCGTCAAGTGGAGTAGGACATTTACTGGCTCGTTGGTTGCACTAGTACTTAGATGATCCAGTGGGTTAGTTGTGAGCAGAAGTTCTCACTAGTCTGAAGTCACTGGTCAGGATCACCGCCCTAGAAGACGCTGCTAACCAGAGAAGGCAACGAGAAACTACTCTGGTCATCATTCCCCTTGTAAGAATGATAACAAATAGGGTGACATGAAGATGTGTCATAGGAGAGAGCACTATAGAAGAGTCCTAGGGATCAAGTGATTGGAATGTTGAAGAGAGACTGTATTCGCGAATAAGTAGTGTTCAGTCAAAGAATTTATCAATTAATATGAACCAGCACAGAAAATGGGTCATTTAGGAAATCTATTTTTTCTAAATAAATAGGTAGACTTTTGTAAATTTGATTTGTACTTTTGCGCATTAACAGCAGTTTCCGCTTTCTAAATGCACTTTAGTTTCATCGCTAAAATCCTGTAAATGCTGTGTGTCTCCACAGTAATTCAGATAAAGAAGAATGTTCAGTATCTTGCTACTTAAAAGTCATTTGTAAGATCAGTAAATGAACACTTACTATTGATAATTACACACTAGGGATAATAAAATATGGTAATATTAAAAGCAAAAGTAGTCTAGGGATCTGTCTTTCTATCTGATCTTAATTCTTTCATGTAGTGACAAAGCAGTTACCATTCTAAAATCATTAGCACACATATTAATACCAAAATCAAGCATGTCATTCTTTAAAACCCAGATTATTTATATCCCAAAAGTACCACGATAATACTAGTGTTTGGGCCACCACAGTGTATTCAAGCAGATAATGGTCGAGTTTCGCAATGGTGAGTGGACAGAGGTGTGTGAAACAATCATTGCTAAGACTAGGCTTACAGTGGCGATTTTAGGATTATTATTTCTCACAAGAATATAAGAGAGATGTGGAAGCCTTTTGGAGAGCAACCGGAATTTTATGAAGCTAATTTATCATAGAAATAGTACTGATAAGAATACCAGGATTACAGATTTTGACATCGATATGATGAAAAGTATTACAGTGAGAGTAATCATGATAGTAACAATCATAATGATGATAAAAATGTTGATATTAATGACGATAGTAATAACAAAATGATAATGATAATGATAATGCTCATAATAGTGATGATGATTATGCAATATTAGTAATAACGATACTAATGATAAAAAATAATAATGATAATAACGACGATGTGGTTCACTATTCCATTTTGAAATTAAAATATCGTATCATGCATGCAAGAAAAATAGATACATAGATTAGCAAACAGATAATAAACACCGAAGAAATATTAAATTGTTAGAACTAAAAGCGAAGTGCTCATAAGAGAATTACATTAATCATTCAACAAACTAAGCTAAATATTATCTAAAGAGCATTTAAAATATCACAGAATTGAAAATACCCAAAGGCTGTAAAATGATAATAAT
>NC_091566.1:23111345-23126345 GCF_042767895.1 Penaeus vannamei | reverse complement strand
CTTCCCTCTCTTTTCCATCCCCTCTCTCCTTCCCTCCCCCCCTCACTTCCTTCCTTTTCTTCTAACTTTCCCTTTCTCCCTATCTCACTCCTTCCTTCTCTCCTTTCCACCCATCTCTCCTTCCCTCCCTCCCCTATTTCCGTTTTTTCTCTCTTTCCCTCTCTCTTCCTCCCCCTCTCCCTATTCTGCCCTCCTTCCTTCTTTCCCATTACTTCCCTCTCGTTTCCATCCCCTCTCTCCTTCCCTCCCCCCCTCACTTCCTGCCTCTCTTCTCCCTCGCGGCAAGTGAACATTCCTGTGTGCGTTGCACTGGCGCTGGCATGTTCAGCAGCCCGGGACAGGCCTCCCCCGATGGCACCAGGTCACGAGAGCGAAGGAGCTCGGAGCCACCGTCGTCGGGGCCGGGAAGTTCAGCCGTGCCGTCCGCTGCAGGTGTCTGTTATGGTCTCTCCTCTCGCCGCTCCTGCCGATACCAGCTGACGTCCTTAGAAACACTTTGCGGCGTCACATTTCGCTCCGCAACAGCTCTCTCCGCCGTCACGTCGCGCCACTCGGAAACGCCGCTTTTTCGGTCGCCCTTCGAGAAATGGCTTGTCTCGCCTTTACCCTTGAACAGTCTCTCATGGCCGCGTGTCATGTCTCAGACGTGTTTATATTGCAGGTCCCTCATACGTCACGTGTCGGTGCGTTTTCCCCGGCCGCGAGCTTAGCAGGAACTTCCAGGAAAGCCAGTGTGGCTGAGTCGTTAGCATTACGAGGGCTTTTCAGTGGAGCACGGCGTAACGTGTTGGCTGGACACAGCGATTGATTTTAGCGTCTCTGGGAACAATAAGAATACATTGCGATCTTTTATCATTCGGGTGCCCGTGACACCCACACCTACACTTTCAAACAAAGACAGGCATGCAAAGACAAGCATACGCAATATACTTTCACACACACACGCGCGCGCGCGCATATGCAGTATATTTTAACACACACACACAAGCACACGCACTATACTCTCACACATACAGACAACCACACTCGCACGCACGCCACACACACACACACGAACGAACGCACGCAAGCACATGCACGCACACACACACACACACACACACACACACACACACACACACACACACACACACACACACACATATATATATATATATATATATATATATATATATATATATATAGAGAGAGAGAGAGAGAGAGAGAGAGAGAGAGAGAGAGAGAGAGAGAGAGACAGAATGGGGGGGAGATTTACTCTATCTTCCTCTCTTCCTCCGCCTTCTCCTCCTTTCCTTCTTTCCCCTCCTCTTTTTTCTTCTCCCTCCTCCTCCTCCACCTCCTCTTATTTCTCTTACTTCCCCGTTTCTCCAACACCCACTGCTCCTCCTCCTCCTCCTCATTCCCTTCCACTTCCTCCTTCTCCTCTTCCATCTCCTCCTCCTTCTTCTTCTTTCATCTCTTCCTCCAGTACAGTGACAGCGTGACAAGATAAATCTCCCCTCACTTGACAGGTGTTTTCATAATATGAATCCACATCACCCTCACCAGATCACGAGAGAAGGGCGAAGGAGGAGGGAGGAGGAGGGAGGAAGAGGGAGGAGTAGGGAGGAGGAGGGAGGAAGAGGGAGAAGGAGGGAGGAAGAGAGAGGAGGAGGAGGAGGGGGCGACACTCACTCTCTTTTAGGAGGCGAATGCATGGGTGTAACTTCGAGAGAAAACGCGAAGGAACACAAACGACAAGATGTCCCAACCGTCGAGAGAGAGAGAGAGGGAGGAAAAAAGATGAAAGGGAGATGGGAGAAGAGTGAAGAAATTTTGTTATTATTATTATTTTTAACGGTGTGGAGTAGAAGAAGAGGAGGAAGAGAGTGGAGTATGGGGATGGGGAGAGGAGTAAGAGAATGAAGTGTGAGGATGAGGAGAGGAAAAAGAGAATGGAGTATGGAGATGGGGAAAGGGGAACGGAGTGGAGTATGGGAGTGGGGAGAGGAAAGAGGAAATGGAGTATGGGGATGGAGCGAAGAGAAAGAAGGAATTGATCGGGGGTTGAAAAAGAGGGGAAAAACGGCTTGAAGAGGCTTAAAGAAAGGGAACAGGGGCAAGAGGGAAAGAGAGGACTAAGAGAGATAAGACAAAAGAGAGAGAGGGAGACAGAGGAGGGAAAGGAGAATGAGGGAAAGATGAATAGAAGGGAAGGGAATGAAGGGAGAGGGGAAGAGAGGAGAAGAGAAAACAAAAGGGGAATGGAGGGGGAGAAAGAAGGGAAAGGGAAACAAAGGAAGAGAAGGGAAAAGAGAATCGAGAAAAAGATCGAGAAAAAGAAGGGAGAAGGGAGAGAGAGAGGAGGAGAAGAAAGCAAAAGGGGAATAAAGGAGGAGAAGGAAAGGGAAAAGGGGAATAGAGGAGGGGGAAGAAGGGAGAGGGGAGTTAGAGGGGTTATGTTATGCAGATGAAGCTTTAGAGCACGAGTGCATTCGCCGAAAATTTAACGGTCGAACGATTTGCGTCCGTGTTACCTCTGTTTTGGAAAGGGAATTTACCGCTGTGTTTTGCCTGCTTCTGACGGTCAGTTTTTAAGGGTGATTCTTGCCGTCCTTGTCCACTTTATAAATCAAATGCCAAAAGGGAAGAGAGGTTTAGCAATAAATGAATAAAAAGGTAGATAAATAAACAGCTAGATACCAAAAGGAAAGGTTTAAAAATAAATGAATAAAAAGATAGATAAATAAACAGCTATATACCAAAAGGAAAGAGATGGTTAAAAATGAATGAACAAAAAGGTAGATAAATAAACAGCTAGATACCAAAAGGGAAGAGAGGTTTAACAATAAATGAATAAAAAGGTAGATAAATAAACAGCTAGATACCAAAAGGAAAGAGAGATTTAAAAATAAATGAAAAAAAGGTAGATAAATAAACAGCTAGATACCAAAAGGAAAGAGATGTTGAAAAAAATAAATGAATAAAAAGGTAGATAAATAAACAGCTAGATAACAAAAGGAAAGAGAGGTTTAAAAATATATGAATAAAAAGGTAGATAAATAAACAGCTAGATACCAAAAGGAAAGAGAGGTTTAGAAATAAATGAATAAAAAGGTAGATAAATAAACAGCTAGATAACAAAAGGAAAGGGAGGTTTAACAATAAATGAATAAAAAGGTAGATAAATAAACAGCTAGATAACAAAAGGGAAGAGAGGTTTAAAAATAAATGAATAAAAAGATAGATAGATAAACAGCTAGATACCAAAAGGGAAGAGAGGCTTAAAAATAGATTACTAAAAGGTAGGTACATAAACATGAATAAATAAGAGACAAATAAAGAGATAAATACCTAAATAAGTAGATAGATAGGCAAATAAACAGATAAATACCTAAATAAGTAGATAGATAGGCAAATAAACAGATAAATGCCTAAATAAGTAGATAGATAAGAAATGAACAGATAAATGCCTAAATAAGTTGATAGATATACAAATAAACAGATAAATACCTAAATGAGTAGATAAATAGACATATAAACCGAGAAATACCAAAATAGTCAGATAGATAAACAAATAAACAGATAAATACCTAAATAAGTAGATAGAAAGACAAATAAACAGATAAATACCTAAATAAGTAGATAGAAAGGCAAATAAACAGATAAATACCTAAATAAGTAGATAGAAAAGCAAATAAACAGATGAATACCTAAATAAGTAGGTACATAAATAAAGAGATAAATACCTAAATAAGTAGATAGATAGATAAAATAAACAGATAAATACCTAAATAAGTAGATAGATAGACAAATAAACAGATAAATACCTAAGTAAGTAAATAGAAAGACAAGTAAACAGATAAATACCTAAATAAATAGATAAATACCTAAATAAGTAGATAGATAGATAAAATAAACAGATAAATACCTAAAAAAGTAGATAGATAGATAGATAAAATAAACAGATAAATACCTAAATAAGTAGATAGATAGACCAGTAAACAGATAAATACTTAAATAAATAGATAAATACCTGAATAAGTAGATAGATAGATAAAATAAACAGATAAATACCTAAATAAGTAGATAGATAGACAAATAAACATAAGTACCTAAATAAGTAGATAGAAAGACAAATAAACAGATAAATACCTAAATAGACAGATAAATACCTGAATAAGTAGATAAATACCTAAATAAGTAGATAGATAGATAAAATAAACAGATAAATACCTAAACAAATAGATAGATAGACAAACAAACAGATAAGTACCTAAATAAGTAGATAAATAGGCAAATAAATAGATAGAAGGAAACGCGAGGAAATGGATTACGGTAATATTTTGTCGCGCTGACGTCATAGGAAGATTCATAGAGGAAATAGACTTGTCATAAATATGTATGTACTTGTGATAGATAGTACAGGGCGAAACGACATTATTTTCCCATCTACTTAATGTTCTATGTAAGCCTGAGATACTGTCTTGGAGGTGATAATGATGTTGAAAATATTGCTATTAGTAATGATGATGTTTGGTATAGTAGTGATGATAATGATAATGATTCTAATAATGGTGGTAATGATGATAATAATGGTGGTAATGATGATAATAATGGTGGTAATGATGATAATAATGATGATTTTGATAATAAGGATGATAATGAAAATAAAAATGATAATAGTGATAACGATGATAACAATAATGAAAATTTATCATCATTATTGTTATTGCTATGTTCATCATTATTTGTTGTTGTTATTGTTATTATTATTATGAATGTTTTTGCTACGTTTTTCATTACAATTAATTTGATCTTTAGTTTTATTATGATGGTTACGATAATAACAATGACGATAATGATGATAATGATAACAGGAGTGATAATGATAACAATAGTAATTACATTGATAATGATAGTAATGATAATGATAATGATAGTAATGATATTGATAATGATAGCAATAATAATGATAACAATAGTAATTACATTGATAATGATAGTAATGATAATGATAATGATAGTAATGATATTGATAATGATAGCAATAATAATGATAATGATAATAATAATAATGATAACATGAGTAATAATGATAATGATAGTAATAATGATGATAATGATAGTATTAATGATGATAATGATAGTATTAATGATGATAATGATAGTATTAATGATGATAATGATAGTATTAATGATGATAATGATAGTATTAATGATGATAATGATAGTATTAATGATGATAATGATAATAATGATAATGATAGCAATAATAATGATAATGATAATAATAATATTGATAATAATGATATTGATAATAATAATAATAATGATAATAATAATAATGATAATAATATTAATGATAATAATAATGATAATAATAATAATGATAATAATAATAATGATAATAATGATAATGATAATAATAATGATACTACTACTAATAATGATGATAATAATAATAATGATAATAATGAAAATAGTAATAATAATAATTATGATAATAACAATAATAATGATAATAATAATAATAATAATAATAATGATAATAATGATAATAATGATAATAATAATAATAATAATAATAATAATAATAATAATAATAATAATAATAATAATAATAATAATAATAATAATAATAATAATAATAATGATAATAATGATAATAATGATAATAATAATAATAATAATAATAATAATAATAATAATAATAATAATAATAATAATAATAATAATAATAATAATAATAATAATAATAAAAATAACAATAATAATGATAATAATAATGATAATAATAATAATAATAGTAATAATAATAATAATAATAATAATAATAATAATAATAATAATAATAATAATAATAATAATAATAATAATAATAATAATAATAATAATAATGATAATAATAATAATAATAATAATGATAATAATGATAATAAAGATAATGATAATAATAATAATAACATTGATGAAAATAATAATAATGATAATAATGATAATGATAATAATAATAATAATAATAATAATAATAATAATAATGATAATAATAATAATAATAATAATAATAATAATAATAATAATAATAATAATAATAATAATAATAATAACAATAATAATAATGATCATAACAATGATAATAATAATGAAAATACTAATGATAATAATGATTATAATAATAATGATAATAATGATTATAATAATAATGATAATGATAATAGTAATAACAATAATAATGATAATAATAATAATAGTGATAATAGCAGTAGTAATAAAGTCAATATTAATAATGATAATAATCATAATAATAATGGTCATAATGATAAAATGATTATAATGTTAATAACAATAATAGTAATGATAATACTGATAATGATAATAACAATGATAATGATAATAACAATAATGGTAATAACGATGATAATGATAAAGATGATAATAATAATGATGATAGTAATAATGACGATAATGATAATGATAGTAATAACAATAATAATGATGGTTATGATAATGATAATGACAATAATAAGAACAAATATTATCAAAATAATAGCAATGATAAGGATAATTACAATAATAAGAATTACAGTAATAGTAATAGCGTAATATCATTATTATACCATAATTAATAGCAATCATTAACATTTTCATTGTCTCTTTTGTTCTTCATCATCATTGCCATTATCCTAGTTATTACAAGCCACATGTACGATAATAGTTCCAAGCATGGCAGGTCAGCTAAATTCACGTGAACATAACAAAAGAGGCGACGGGTTCGGACAGTTCCACAGGTTCACAAAAGACAGAGCTCAGTAGTTTTGCACGAAAGGTCAACATAGGCCACTGCAGCTTAAAAAAAAGAGGGTCACGAGAGGTCAGCGAATCTCACGTCAGGTCATCAGATCGCATAAGGGGTGTGTGTGGATGGAGTTGTTCATATAAGAAGGGTTTAAAAGTAGCTGTGTATTTAGAAGTTCATAGTTGGTAGAGGTTTGTGATTGTAACTTCTCTTTTTGATCCTTTCTCTTTCTTGATCAATAAACATGATAGAGATATAAGTAGGATATAAAATATTTCGACGCATTTTCGTAAAGAAAGGAAACACAATATCTTAATTTTAAAAAAATATATCTTCTATATCTCTCTAATGTATAGACACACGTTTTGCATATATGCATATTTGCAAAACTACGTAGGATTCTTCTAACCAACACTCACACAATTGCACATTCATACACATGTGTTAATGTATATTTACGAATTCGTATATGTGTTACGTGCGTGCGTGAGTATGTGCGTTCAATAACTCCAAGATATGACGTAGTGTCTCGATTTTCTTCCTGTTTCGTAAATCTTCTTTTATGTCATTTATTTTGTTTCCAGTTCTCTCCTTCTGCAGTTCTCGCCTCTAATTGTGTTTCTTCCATTTCTTGTTGTACATATTCTTACTAATTTTTTTATTCTATTAAATTTCCTTATATTTCCCTGATATATTGATATATTGATGCCTTAGATTCCGTACCAATTGTTATCTTTTTCATCCTTAATACCGCTTCCTGGTTTAACCACTTTTAAGAGTTTAGCCACTCTTCGCTCTCTCTCTCTTTCTCTCTCTCTCTCTCTCTCTCTCTCTCTCTCTCTCTCTCTCTCTCTCTCTCTCTCTCTCTCTCTCTCTCTCTCTCTCTCTCTCTCTCTCTCTCTCTCTGTGTGTGTGTGTGTGTGTGTGTGTGTGTGTGTGTATGCACTACATTTTCATTTACTTTTCTTTCCCTCTCTCCTGCATCCTTATTTCCCCATATGCCTTCTTCTGCCTTTTCTTTTCATTTCTTTACACGCTCTACTTCATATTTCTTCTCTCCTCAATCGCTTCCTCATGTCGCAGTCCTCGAGAGAATGTGAATGTTATGATTGATAGTTACAAAACCTGTACTAAATTAGGGTGACAGGGTTAGTTACTGAGTGCGAGGGTGTAGCAAAGTGTAATGAGGGGGTATACTAGAAGAGGGGTGTTGGGAGGGGTCGTACTGATGCTGAGTAGGGGGTTATAGTAAAGTGTACAAGAAGGGGGACTCAAGAGGGGTGGCACAGAAGGAGGAGGGGGGGGGGGGGTGAGTAAGAGAGGCGAGGGAGGTGCGGATCATGAAGAACTGCATACTGAAAAAAACTAATAACCATACAGAAGGAGAAATTAGTATGAGAAGCTATCCGTACTGAAGACAAAGGAACTAGCACTGGGGGGAATCAAACTAAAGGTGGGGGGCATACTGAGGGGCAAGAGTGGGGGGGGGGGATACTGAGGGGCAGGGGAGGGGCTTACTGAGGGGCAGGGGTGGGGGCTTACTGAGGGGCAGGGATGGGAGTTGTAGTGGGGTCAGGAGAGGTCGTTATGAAGGATTGGGAGGGGGTGCTGGGGGGGGGGTCGTCATGGTTCTCAGGTGTTTCCAATCAGTGAGGAAGATCTTGTAAAAATCAAAGGTATTCCCTGATGGTCGCTACTAATTAGACAATCAAGTAGAATGAACGTCTCTTTAGCATGACATTTTGGGATTTATTATCTTTTATGACACACACAAAGGAGGGGGTTACGGGGAGATAGAGTTAAGTGGC
Source organism: Penaeus vannamei (assembly GCF_042767895.1). NCBI lineage: Eukaryota > Metazoa > Arthropoda > Malacostraca > Decapoda > Penaeidae > Penaeus > Penaeus vannamei. Next base: position 23,117,759 of record NC_091566.1, on the reverse strand, counting down.
CTCCTTGTTTTCTTTTTCTTCTTCTTTGTGTTCCTCTTTTTCATTTCCTTTTCTTTTTTTATTTCTTCTTTTTTCTTCTTCGTTTTCTTGTTCTTTTTCCCTAACTTCTTTTTCTCTTTCATTTTTTATTCCTTTTACTCCTCACTCTGTTCTTTCTTCTTACTTTTCTCACTTTTTTTTTTTTTTTTTTTTTACCTTTCTTTCATTTCTTCTTCTCTTCCTCCTTCATTATCATCATAATCATCATCATCTTCTTCTTCCCCTCTATATTCTTCTTGTTTTTACTCCAATTCCTTTTTTCTTTTCTTCTAGCTTATCCGATTTTCATTAGTGTTCGTGTGCGTACATTCCCGTTTGTAGTGTATATCTGTACATACATATAGTGTGTCGTGTCCGTGACCTTATATTCGTGTATGTACCCGTGCACGTAAGAACACATGGACGAATTTTCCTGTGAGTTTTGACAATGTAAGCTAAATTTTGGCAATGCTCCAGAAAACCCTAATGCTTACACACACATACATATCCTCCCGGTGTGCATACACGACTGCTTAAATACTCTCATCATTTTCCCAGACGAACGTGTTTGTTTGTGTGTTTGCAACCCTTTAATTCACGCTATTACGCTAACGGCCCGAGAAAATTGTTGTAATTAACCCCATTAAACCTCGGGGCTGAAGAAGCCGTCGTGTCAAAGATGGCAAACGCGCCGGTAACTGGGTCGCAAGTAACTAAAATAGGTGTAAGATAAATCCCCCGAGTGGAGGCTTCCTGGCTAGTTGTAATCCCGCGATCTCCCACGAGCGGGGTTAATGAGGGAAAGGGATTATGAGATCTATTCTTAGAACGCAAATTTTAGGCAAATCAAGTGATTAAGCTGCGGACTTCCATTGCCTATATTAACTTGGTGGATCCTGGCGTCATTAGAGTGTCGAGACTGAGAGAGAACAAGGTAGAAGGAAGGAAGGATTAAAAAGTAGGCGGTGGTGATTGTATTAGCGATGGAGGCTTTGGTAGCAGTGATAGGGAACAAGGATTGAGGGATGGAGGATGTTTTTCCATGAGGGACATTAGTGTTTGCCAAGTGACAGTTGTGGTATTCGAGGAATCAGCTGCAAATACGTATATACGGGGAATAAGGATTGTGGAATGGATGATATATATATATATATATATATATATATATATATATATATATATATATATATATATATATATATATATATATATATATATATATATATATATATATTATGAGGGATATATGTCAAGTGATAATTGTGCTATTCGAGGAATCGGTTGTAAATATGTATAAATACGGGCATGTATACACATACACACAATTATACGCACAAACACTCAAACACACACACAAGCACACATTTACCTTAATCTGGAATGCAGACCCACCCTTATGTTCACCTCCTTACGTCACTACATTCGCTACGTGAATTTCCCTTTCCTCCCATTTTCATCTTATCATTTTGGATATGTTTACTATCTTCTGGCGTAGAGGAAGAGAACACCCGACGAAGATTTCAAAGGAGGAAAACTCGGCCCCTTCAGAGATTCAGTTCCGCTGGAAAGTCCGACGAGAAACAGAACATTTCGTGGGATAAATGATTACATAACTCACTTATTCGGCCTCTCCTTCGCGTCCTAATCTCCCTCCCCCCCTCTCCTCCTCCTTCATGTCCTTATACCCCCTCCCCCCCCCATCAATCACCTCCTTACCCCTCTCCCCCTCCCCCTCCTCCTCATCAACCACCCTTCCCTCTTCTAACTTACCTTCTTCATTCTCATTTTCTCTTTCTTTTTCGCTGTTTACATCATCCACTTCTCTTCCTTCCTGATCCTCTTCGCCCATCTTTCTTCCTCCTTCGCATCGTTGCCTGCATTAACGACACTTCTTCTGCCTCCTTTCTCTTCGTTTTTCTTCCTCTCCTCCTCTTCATCTTTTCCTTCTCTATCTTCTTTTCGTTATCACTTTTCTCATTTGTTTTCGTAACCTTCTCCTGCCCCTTCTTTGTTTTTTTCCCTCCTTCTCTTCTTTTTTCCTTTTTGCTACTTCCTTTTCGTCTGCCATATTTATCTCCTTTCCATCCTTTTCTCCTCTTTTATTTTCTCCTCTTCCTCCTATCCTCCCTTTCTTCCCTTCCTCCTTCACATTTTTCCCCTCCTCCCTTTATCTTCCCTTCAACCTTTATTTTCCTTTCCTCCTTCTCTTCCTCCTTTATCTGCCCTTCCTCTTCCTCCTTTATCTTCCCTTCTTCCTCTCCTTTATCTTCTCCTCCTCCTCGTCCTCCTTTCTCTTCCCCTCCTCCTGTCTCTTCTTTTCCTCCTCCTCTTCCTCATCATCATCCCCCTACATCTTCCCTTCCTCCTCCTCTTCATCCTTTATCTTACCTTCCTCCTTTATTTTCCTTTCTTCCTCCTTTATCTTTCCTTCCTCCTCCTCTTCCCTTCCTCCTCCTCTTTCTCCTTTATCTTTCCTTCCTCCTCTTCTTCCCTTCCTCCTCCTCTTCCCTTCCATCTCCTCTTCCTCCTTTATCTTCTCTTCTTCCTTTATCTTCTCTTCCTCCTCCTCTTCCTCCTTTATCTTCCCTTCCTCCTCCTCTTCCCTTCCTTCTCCTCTTCCTCCTTTATCTTCCCCTCTTCCTTTATCTCCTCTTCCTCCTCCTCTCCTTCTATATCTTCCCTTCCTTCTCCTCTTCCTCATTTATCCTCCCTTCCTCCTTTATCCTCCCCTCCTCCTCCTCCTCCTCCTCCTCCTCTTCCCCTCCTCCACATCCTTCCCGTCCACCCGACCAGAACTAGTGGCTACATAGAATCCAGGAGTTAGTCCGGCTCTTGATACAAAAGGGAAAGCTGTAAGGATAGTTTTCCCTGTCTAAGTATACATTTTCCGCCCTTACTTGCGCCGTTTCTAGACCTTGCCTTTTTTTGTCTTTCCAGTCTGTATCTTTCGCTATCGTTCTATCGCTTGTTCTCACCATTCCTTTCTCAATTCTTTCCCTCTTTTCTTTATTCATTTTCTCTTCTTCTTCTTCTTCTCCTTCTCTCCCTATCTTTTCTCTCCTCTATATATATCTCTATTTGTTTTTTTATGCATTCATCTATTAATCTGTCTATATATCTATCTATCAATATATCTGTTTATTTACTTATCCTTTCCTTTTTGGGAATATGTATATATTCAAGTATGAGTTTATATAAGTAGATCAATAAATATATGTATAGATATACATATATATATATATATATATATATATATATATATATATATATATATATATATATATATTTATACATACATATATATATATATATATATATATATATATATATATATATATATATATATATATATATATATATATATATATATATATATATATGTACATACATATACATATATATAGTATGTGTGTGTATATATATACATATATATATATATATATATATATATATATATATATATATATATATATATATATATATATATGTATGTATATATAAATATATAGATATATATATAAATATACATATATATATGTATATATATATATATGTATGTATGTATACATACACATATGCGTGTGTGTGTGTGTGTGTGTGTGTGTGTGTGTGTGTGTGTGTGTGTGTGTGTGTGTGTGTGTGTGTGTGTGTGTGTGAGTGTGTGTGTGTGTGCGCACACACACACTCCTCTCTCTCTCTCTATTCTGTCCTCTCACCGATTTCGTCTCGCTCCCTCATTTCCCGTACCCTCCACGCACCACAACCCCCCCCTTCCCCCTTCTCAGTCTCTCTTCCAAAGAAAGAAAGAAAAAAAAAACGTTTCGTGAGCTATGTGTTAGGAATGGAACCGTTTAGTACCAGTGTGTTCGCGTGTGTGTTAAAAGACAGCCAGATTATCCGTTATTATGTGCAATAAGGGTCATTTTCATAATGGTCGAGCGAGTGATGGCGGTAACGATGATAGCAGTGATAATGATGATGAGTTTTATAGTGATGATGGTGACTGTGATGATAAAAGGGTCAGGGAGTGATGTCCACAATTATGGTATTGATGATAACCGTTGTCTCTTTAATACTTATTCTCACTGAAGATTTAATCATTATCATCGCGGCTTTTATTTCTCTGTCTTCACTATCCTTACCAGTTTCATTTATATGATTCTTATTCTTATATATATATATATATATATATATATATATATATATATATATATATATATATATATATATATATATATATATATATATATATATATATATATATATATATATATATATATATATATATATATATATATATATATACATATATATATATATATATATATATATATATATATATTGTTATTGTTATCTTTTGTTTGTTTATTGTTTGTTCATTTATTGCATCGCCAGCAGTATCATCATCATCATCGTCACCATTATTATCAAATCTATATTTTTGCTATTATCATTGTTATTATTATTGCCATCATTTTTATTGTTATTATCAATATGATAGATACTATCATTATTATAATTTTTAGTACCATTATTATTATCATTGTTATCAAGATCATCATTATTATTATTATCATCATCATCATCATAATTGTTATTGTTATAATATTTATTGTTATTATTATTATTATTATTATTATTATTATTATTATTATTATTATTATTATTATTATTATTATTATTATTATTATTATTGTTATTATTATTATTATTATTATTATTATTATTATTATTATTATTATTATCATAATAATTTTCATCATGATTATCTACTATCATTATTATCCTTATTATCATCTTTATCAATATCATCATTATCATTATCCTTTTTATCTTTATTGTTGATTATCATAGTCATTATTATTATCCTCATTATATTCATTACTATTATTATCGTCGTTATCTTTATCACTACTTTCATTTTTATCATTATTGTTGTTTTTCATTGTTGTTATTATTATGATGATGATGTAGATGATAAGGATGATGATTATCTGATTATCCTTGTATCCATCACATTCATAGAATCACATTTTATTACATACGCAATTATTATCAATTTGGATATTAGTAAAGCTAGTATCAACTCTTACTATTCGGATTAGTATTAGCTTTAGTATCATTATTGTGTTTGTATAAATAAATACCACTTATAGTAGCGAGTAAGAAATTTCTTTTCTATTTCTAACCAGCAGTTAAACCAATATTTTCACTCCTAGCAAATGCAACTGTTTTCTTTTTCAGCAGTAAACCCTATTTTCCATTTCTGTTCCTCACTCGTGCCACTGGACAACCCCAATTCTAACCCTCAAGTTATCCAGTTACTTCTCTATTCCTTGTACCAACCCACAACCAGTCCAATTATGCTGCTATCCCTCCATGGCAACCGCAAATAACCGCAATTAACTGGGAACCCCTTTTTTCCTTTCCTTTGTTGCAATCACAATTAATCCAATAACTTGCCTATTCCATTACCATCCGCGATTTACCCGATTAAACCTATCCCTTATTCACAGCTGCGAAATCAACCGCAAAATTCGCAATTTCTTTTCTCACCCAATAACTTCCATTACCATCCGCAATTAACCCACACCCTATCCCTCATTCACAAAAGAAACCGGAATTAACCGCATTCCTCTTCCATAAACCACAATCAATCGCATTTTTTTCTCATTCCCCTTTCATCCCCACAATCACCCCAAAACTTACCTATTCCATAACCATCCACAATCAACCCACTCCCTATCCCTCATTCACAAAAAGAAACCGTAATTAACCGCATATTTCTCTCCTCAATCCTCTTCCCTACCCACAATCACCCCAATAACTTGCCTATTCCATAACCATCCACAATCAACCCACTCCCTATCCCTCATTCACAAAAAGAAACCCCAGTTAACCTCATATTTCTTTCTTTATTCCTCTTCCATAAACCGCAGTGACCCCAATAATTTACCTATTCCATAATCATCCACAATCAACCCACTCCCCTATCCCTCATTCACAAAAATAAACCGCATTTAACCGTATATTTCTCTCCTCATTCCTCCTTCATCCCCACAATCACGCCCAATAACTTACCTATTCCATAACCATCCACAATCAACCCACTCCCTATCCCTCATTCACAAAAAGAAACCCCAATTAACCACATATTTCTCTCCTCATTCCTCCTTCATCCCCACAATTACGCCCAATAACTTACCTATTCCATAACCATCCACAATCAACCCACTCCCTATCCCTCATTCACAAAAAGACCCCGCAATTAACCGCAGCTAACCGCAATATCTTTTCTCCCTCTCCCTCACAGCTGAGCTTGTCGGATGCCATGAAAGCAAAAGCAAGGATGTCGATCACGGGAGGCAAAGACTTGGATAACGGCCGAGTGAGCAC
>NC_091566.1:23088845-23093845 GCF_042767895.1 Penaeus vannamei | reverse complement strand
ATATATATACGACTATATTAAAAAAGAATGTTTTCCCATACGATTTATTCAAACATATGTATGTCAGTAGCCTTTATAAATACTCGAAACAATCTTAGCCATTGCGCTTTGGTAGGTAACTAATCATAGGAAAGAACGGAAACTGTCCTTCCTGTTTCCGACGTGTTTTTTACTTGGTGGTAATGAGCTGTTTTTTAGGCTTTATAATCATTCACGGCTTCCATGTCTCTGCTAGATTGTAGATGAATCAAGACAGTGTAAAAACCAAACGCTAGGAAGCTTTAGGGGAAACTTGCATAAATTATGTTTCATCTGCCGCCAAAGTGTATAACTATTTCTTTCCCGTTTCATCATGCCTGCTTCACTATGGTTATAAGAATGTGGTTATTTTATATCCATGAATTAATGTAATCAGGATTTTATATAACGCTGGTTTAATCCATCATCTGCAGTATAACAAATGCTTGATTTACCAGGAATGATTTTTGGGAGCTAGGATGAAATAAACTACTAAAATTTACTTTGCAGAGAGAACGAGAGAGAGAGAGAGAACGAAAATTGCGCAGTTATAGTCTTTTTCATTCACATCGAGTGTCCCTTAAAAGTCTTTTTGGTGATTGTAGATAGACAACTTTAACCTTTTTGTAGCTATATACGAAGACATTAACATTAATCATCTCAGTACTCACCACCATCATTATCAATCTTATCATCCTACATATCATATCATAATCACGATCAATATTATGGTTATCGTAAAAGGAAATTATAGTGATCATATTGGTAGGGACACAACCACGTTAAGCAAAACAATAATGATAGTTGGAAGAATAAGATAAAGATATGATAAGAATGTCAATGCAATAATGAGGCTGTAGAAAATAATAATTAGTCAGTAACAATAATGATAACGAATAACTCAAAAAACATGATCAAAATATTTCGGTATAACATTGATTATGATGATAATAACCATAGGTAATAATAAGAACAATAATAAGAACAAATCATCATCATCATCATCATTATTATTATTATAGATATTATTGGCATTACATTAATTAATTTATGAATATTAGTGGTAACAAAATAATGATAATAGTAAACCAAAGTAAGATGTAATAGTATTAATGAAAAAGGGAATGATGATACTCATAATGATAATAATATTAATGAAATAAACGTGAAGATAATAATAATGATAATAATTATATAAATATAAATAAGAATTAGAACAACAATGTTATGATATTAAAACTATTATTATTATTATCATTATTATTGTTATTAATGATAATGATAATAAAGACTATAACAGTAATAGGAATAACGCTATTATTGCTAATTATGATAGTAGGGATAGTTTTGATGATAATTATGCTATTATTTTTTTAAATCTTAATATTCGTTTGTTATTAACAACAATGATAATAGTTGTGATGATAATAAGGGTGATAGTGATAATGATAATATCAATAAGGATAAACACCATCATCTTCATAATAACAATAATAATTATTATGATAATATTGATAATAATAATAATAATAACAATGATAATAATAATGGTAATGATAATAATAATAGTAATAATAATGATACCAATAATAATAATGATAATAATAATAATAGTAATAATAATATTAACAATGATAATAATAATGTTAATAAAAATGATAGTATTTATAATAATAATATTGATACCATTAATAATAATGACAATGATAACAATAATAACAATAATAAAGATGATAATGATATTAAGGATACTACAACTTGTATAACATTAATGATGAAATATAGATGATAATGATAAAGATAATATAGTGTTGATATTAGTAGTATTTCTGTTTTACCATTGTTATAATTATTAGGAAGATTGTCATTATTGTGATCATTTTTGTAACTATAGATATTTCCAAGCTATTGTTATTATTATTGTAATATAATCTTAATCATAAATATTGTTGTTATTATAATCATTATTTTCATTGTTAATATTATCATGATAATAATAATAATAATGATTATTATTATTGTTATTATCATTATTATTATCATTATTATTAATAAGATCATTATTAGTATTATTATCATCATCAAAATTATTATTATAATTATCATTATCGTTGTTTCTGTCATTATAATAATAGTAATAATTATTGTTATATAACTTTTCATTGTTATAATCTTCCTTATAATTATCATTATTTTTATTATTATCATTATTATTATTATTATTATCATTATTATTATTATTACCATTATTATGATCATCTTCATCATTATCATCATCATCACCATCATCATTACTATTACTACAACTATTGTAATTATTGTTATCATTAATTCTCTCATTATTATCATTATCATTATTATTATCATTATTATTGTTATTATTATCATTACTATTATTATTTTCAATATTATCAATATCATTATTATTTTTGTTGTGGTTACTACCCGTTTGGATTGTTAACATTATCATCATCTTTATTATTTTCCTGTTTTTGTCATTAATATTATTATCAGAATTACTTACAATGCTATTACTATTATTGTATCGATTATTATCATTATTGTTTGTATTGATGTCATTGTTCTTATTGCTATTATGGATGTTTTTTTTACTATTTTTGCTTCTATTATTCTTATTACTTTTATCATTATTCGCATTATTACTATAATTATCATTATTGTTGTTATTGTTATTATTATTATTATTATTTTTATGAATAGCATCATTATAGCCCTTATGAACATCATAATGTTGCTTTCATTGTCATTGTTATTATTATTATAATAATAGTTATTATTTTCATCATTATCAATGTTTTACTGTTTTGTCATTATCGTTATTACAATTTCAATTCTCATTGATATTGTTACTATCATCATCATTTCTCTTATCAAATTCAATATAATTATTATCGCTTTTGTTTTAATCATTCTCTTTTTTATCATTACTATCATTGTTATTTTATTAATAATATTATTATTTTCAATATTGTTCTGATAACTATTGGTATTATTACTATTATTGATATTATTATTATTATTGCCACTGTCATTGTTGTTGTTGTTGCTGTTATTATTATTATCATCTCTATCGCTACCATCATCATCACCTTATTATCCTCATAATCAGCAGGACTATTCCGACCTTCATTATGATCAAGATGACTTCATAACCAGCATTACGATCATCATTAGTATAGTTATGGTGAAAATTACCACTGTAAATGATACCCTGATAATGATTATCATTGTCAATAATTATGTTACGTTTGCGTTTACCTTTCCACATTATCATTTTAATTCCATTTCTGAGATCGCTTTACTTCCACTACTAATACTGATAGATAAGATCTGCTATCGTCATTTGCTTATGGTATCATAATTACATCTACAACTACTATTAATAAAACATGTAGTATTGATAGCAGTCGTATACCTATGATCATATAAACTGTCTATTTAGATATGTACTGAAAAATCAGTGTTATATTGTGTTTTGTTTGATTATTCCATTCCTATTTCTTCGTGTGTATATTTACGTTTATTTTCATTGATGATTTTTTTTTTACAAATAATTTTAAGGGACACTCGACATGGTCAGATATTTCAGTTCAAGCGCATTGCAGACAATCTTTGTAACCTTATCTTTGTAGAAAATAAAAGTGGAATTTTTAAAAATACAAAATGATATTGTACTTTTATTACCCAATCTCAGTGTCAAATATATAGATAGTACATTGGAACTATGGGATAACGACGGATGGATTGTAAATAAACTATACGTAATTTCTAAAGAATATGGTGCAATCATTCTAAAACTTAATGGAACTTAACTGTTTATAAACGTGTACATGTATATAATAAAAAAATATATAATGATTATGGTAACAAAGATAATGATAATGATGACAATCATAATGATAATAATAATGATAATGATAATTACATAGTAATATCAACAATAATGATGATAACACTAATGAAAATGGTGTTAACAATGATAATAATAATAATGATAATGATAATAATAATACAAAAAAGATATCAATAATGACAATAATAATGATAATAATAATAATAGTAATAATAATGATAATAATGATAATAATAATAATAATAATAATAATAATAATAATAATGATGATGATGATGATAATAATAATAATAACAAACGTAATATTAATAACATGAATAATAGTGAAAAGAGTAGAAGTAATAATCATTATTAAAATAACAGTAACTTCAAGAAAAATGACAATAACGATGATAGATATAATAGCAATAATGATAATGATGATAATAATAATTATAATACTAATGACAGAAATAACGATAGTTATAATAATAGTGATGAAAATGAGAAGATAAAGATTTTATTGATAAGAATAGTAAAAAGAACAATATTAACAGTATTAGAGAACACCATCGATCGCAATGCAAAAAATAAAAATAAAAAAATAATGATGAATTTGGTACTAATAATGCTAAGGATAATCTGCATAATGTCTTAATTACTAATGATAGTAAAACAATCATGATAACAAGAATTACATGAATAACAATAACAAGAATGATGATAACAACGATGATAATGATAATGATGATAATTGTCTAAAAATGATATTATTAGTGATCATGATAATAACGATGCAATGATGATAATATAAAAACTAATAATGAAATGATGATAATGTAAAAGATAATAATAATGATAATGATAATATAATGAGGATAATCATAACAATAACAATAAGAAAAATAACAAACGATAATAATAGCAGTAGTAGTAATGATAATTATAACATACTGCAGAAACAATTATGATAATGATGATTGTCTTTATAATAATCTTTATAATAGCAGTGGTAATAGTAATGGTAATGGTCATATGGGTGATAAGGATGATATTGATAATAGTATTGATGATTAGAAAGATAATGATGATAATACTAATAATAGTAATAATGACAATAATAATTATA
>NC_091566.1:23036345-23038845 GCF_042767895.1 Penaeus vannamei | reverse complement strand
ATATATATATAATATATATATATATATATATATATATATATATATAAGTATGAGTGTGTGTAATATACATATATATATATACATATATGGTTGAATATATTTATTCATTTAATTTCTGTGGCAGTGAAGTATAGTAAGCCCCTGTAAATGTAGTACCATTTAACCAGGAAATCCATCATCACAACATGCTGGTCCCGGAAGACTGGGAGTATTAGTATTTCCATTGTTTTGACTGGGTCTTAGTTTCTGGATCATTGCTATGGACCCCATATTCATGCTTTGTAATTAATCTGTCAAAATGCCGGTTTTCATGGCACATAGCTGAAAGAGCCCTGGGACAAAGGACTTGTTCCTTATTCTCGAAACGTGTGAGTAGCCTAGGAACTATTCAAAATGACAACTATTGCTTACGCAGATGGTCATGAATTATTTTGTCCATAGACCCAATACTATCCTTGACATCTTTGGCTACCTGACAAATAGTAATACAGCGAACTTCCCAAATGGCAGTCTCCACTTCGTGGATGGTGTCCTCATCAATGGCAGACAGGGGTTGCCCTCCCAGTAAGCTACTTAAACTTCATCTAAGGTCTCTTGTGGTGTGTGGTCATTTAAGTATAACACGATAACACGATAATCCCCTGATGCCATTTTCACACCTTACTGCACCTTCACCACTAAAGCAGAAAATACTCGATAAGTTAAAGACACATGGAAATCAACACATATTCTATAAAGCACAGTGGAGCACGGACCAGTTGCTATTCCTGAAAACGTCTTCAAACTAACAGAAGAAGAGATTCACTGGAGGAACTTAAAGAAGACATTTTGGAAACTCGATAAGAACGAGAAACTCGAGATCTTCACCATAATGATGATGAGTGATGAAGACAGCGATGCAGGTTGTACATTTCATAAACGCCGATCCAACGCAGAAAAGGACTTTGATGAAGAATCTGATGAAAGTGAATCGTCTAGGAGCCAGAATAAACTTGTAAACTCTTAGATAAATAAACCAATATTTGTATAACGTACCTCTTTCATTTCATATTTGTTAAAATTGTGTTACATAATGGCGAAGCCCTAAGGGGGCGAAGCGCCCGCGAGCGAAACGAGCAAGCGCCATAAGTCAAGCAACCTGACGAAGCCAGGTACGGCGCAGCCGTTGCTTGTATATATATATATATATATATATATATATATATATATATATATATATATATATATATATGTGTGTGTGTGTGTGTGTGTGTGTGTGTGTGTGTGTGTGTGTGTGTGTGTGTGTGTGAGGGTATGTGTGTGTGTGTGTGCGTGTGCATGTCTCTGTGTGTGTTTGCGTATGTGTGCAAATGTATTTGTATAAATTTAAAAAGATACAGTTCGATGAAGGTGCCATAACACCCAGACTTATTCCTACACACAGCGTATCTACTGTTTTTTTCTTCTTCACTATTGCTATCCTTCTCACTCCTAATCCCAGATATGTACACACATTACCCCCACCAAAAACGTCTATCAATTTCCTAAAAATGTTCTCAACCCTTAACTCTACAACTCTTCCAATCTTCCATACCCATGACTCCTTAAACCTGCCATAAACTCTCTCAACCTACTTTGGAAAAAGAGGAAAACAAAGTACCGAACCGCCGATTTTTATTCTAAACTATCAGGAAATGGCTAACTGGCTTGTTATTGGCAGCCTCAACTTCCCGAAGGAGACGGCGATCGTTGCATACAAAGGAGCCCGAGATAAGGAAGCGGAATTAGGACTAATCCCGGTCTTACTCTTGTCTTCAGTCTTGGTGATCGAGTGACCAGACAAAGAGAGACTGTGGAATGAGATGAGAGCGGGTGGGCGGGTGGGCGGGTGGGTGAGGTGAGTGAGAGAAGGAGAGCGAGGTAGAGGAGGTGAGTGAGTGAGGGGGAATGAGTGAGTGATGCATGTTCAGTGTGTGTATCTGTATGTTGTTTCGGGTTGGGGGGGGGGGGTTGATGAAGAAAGAGAACAAAAAGTCGGATGTAGAAGTAAAGGAATGACGAGCTTTGATCTATTTGTTCATTTGTTCATACTTACCTAAAAAGCATTTCTCTTTATACTGCGTTTGGTTTGTACATATTAACATTTTCTGAGAAATTACCAACATTTAAGCTCATATTTAGAACGAAAAATTTAGATACGTATCAGAATTACGATTTTCGGATAAACAAAACGAATTCGTTATTTGTCATTGCACACTTTCATGAGCAATTGTTACCTTGGTGAGAAACACTTTCATTCAATTTGTAGGCGATTCCCAGATCAAACTCGTCTTTGTTTACGTGACTCGAATTATGTAGTACGCGGATGAATTATCGAAAAAGAAAGGTACACAGGATAAAGGCCAATAAATCCTACTCAGTTTAATGATATATGGTGTCTCATCCATCAACGGTCAGATTCGATGTTATTGCAGTCGTCTCTTTATAAAATTCAGTACTCTTTCTTCCTCTGCGTCCAAAT
>NC_091566.1:23013845-23018845 GCF_042767895.1 Penaeus vannamei | reverse complement strand
ATCTGGCATTACATATAGGTAACATTAGCTTCACTGAACACGTAATTCATATAACAGTAGTACTTATCTGGTACAGGGAAGTGGTGCTTGTTCCTTGGAACGAAACATGTTACTTAAAAATTAACGAAGGATGAATTTACCAAACTATGCGTATGAAAGGGGTGTTCCCTACTTACCTGGCACAGGCAATTTCTCTCCAACTAGCACATACATGTATTAGTTGTTAAGAGTCACGGGAAGATAAGATTTCTTTTTTACAAAGCTATAACTGTACTCATATGGTGATAAAGTTGATACAGAGTTTCCATAATTCCTTGTATGGTAGAAATTGACATCACATAAAGGTAACAATACCGTCCGTGGGCAGGGAATTCATATATCAGTAGTACTTATCTTGTACAGGCAAATGGTACATGCTTATTAGCTGGAACAAGACGTGTTACCAAGTTCTTTGCTAAAGTGAATTTATCTTTTCTTGTTGTAAATATTTTACATGATAAATGTTACTGGTACATTGTAATCTAATACATGGCATAGATACGGGCAGTAACACGGCAGTGCTTAAATATAGGATTGTACTTATCTGGCACAGGAAAGTGTCATAACAGTGAACAAATATAGAAGGTTGGTAGTTACCTGACAGAGGAAAGTAGTGCTTTCAGTCAGATAGAGCCATTAACCTAGCAGATGCATAACAGGAAGACTTTCAGGTACCTTGAAAAGACGAGTTCACTGACTTACCAACATGAAAAAATTGCATTTACGCGATTGTTACGGGCAGTTTGTTGTGTGATACGTAATAAATGTAATGGGATAAGATGAGGATATATTTTAGAAACTAGCAAATGGTACTTATCTGGCACTGGAATGTGGTACTCATATGATTGTGAAAGATGTATATATTTTATATTATTCATATATAATGTACAATCTGGGATTATATTATCGTAACACAACCTTCCCTGAGCATGGAATTCACACAGCAGTAATACATATCTGGGACAGGAAAGTGATCTTTGCTTCATATGTGAAACCAGAAGGGCATAATAGAAGTATTTTTTTCATACTACACCCAATTTATTATTTCCTAGAGTAATATGATTTTCTAGCGGACTGTACTTATCTGGCTCAGGAATGCAGAACCCGTAAACATGGTGAAGGAAGTATATATTTTCCCATTATTTATCATATAGTACAATATGGCACTACTTATAGGTAACATAAGCTTCCGTGCACAAGGAACCCATGGAAGAGTTTTACGTATCTGGGACAAGACTGGTACTTGTTCGTAACAGAAGACGAATTCATCGAAATATATATATATATAAAGGGTTTTCCCTTAGCACAATTGTTATGAGATACGTAATGGAAATATAATATATATATATATATATATATATATATATATATATATATATATATATATATATATATATATATATATATATATATATATATATATATATATATATATATATATATATATATGTATATGTATATATGTATATATTGTACAAGGCATGCACATCTATTGATTGTTAGAGTAATGAATTTATAACAAATTATTTCACAAAGCTAACGCATGATACTTATCTGACACACAAAAACTGTTCTCATATGATAGTGAACTTGGTACATATTTTCCGAAAATTCCTTACATTGTACAAGCTAGCATTGCATAAAAGGTATCACTACCGTCTCTGAGCAGGGAATTCATATTCTAGTATTACTTATTCGGCGCAGGAAGGTAGTGCATGCTTATTAGCTGAAACCAAACGAGTGTTAACTAGGTCTTTGGTAAAGTGAAAACATCTATTCATATATGTGAATATGATAGCTTTCACAGGCACATTGTAATCTATTACATAATATCAATATTCCTTACTCCACATACGAGCATGGGACATGTAGAGATTCATAGCAGTGTTTAAAAATAGGATTGCACTTACTTGGCGCAGAAATATGGCGCTTGCTTCCTATGTGGAACGCGGTACGTAAGTGGTATATATATATATATATATATATATATATATATATATATATATATATATATATATATATATATATATATATATATATATATATATATATATGCATGTAAAGGTATATTCTCTCTCTCTCTCTCTCTCTCTCTCACACACACACACACACACACACACACACACACATATATATATGTATATATATACATATATGTGTGTGTAGATATAAACACACACATGTATATATATGTATATATATAATATATATATCTATATATATATATATGTATATATAATATATATATATACATATATATATAGATAGATATGGATATATATATATATATATATATATATATATATATATATATATATATATATATATATATATATATATATATATATATATTATGTATACAGTATATGAATGTATATACAAATACATACATATATATATACATATATATATATATATATATATATATATATATATATATATATATATATATATATATATATATATATATATATATATATATATATATATATGTATATTTTTGTGTTTATATATATATACATATATATACATATATATATATATGTATATATATATATGTATATGTATTTAAATATATACATATATATATATATATATATATATATATATATATATATATATATATATATACATATATCTACATATATATATATATATATATATATATATGTATGTATTTAAATATATATATATATATATATATATATATATATGTATATATATGTATTTAAATATATATATATATATTTTTTTTTAAATATATATATATATATATATATATATATGTCTGTGTGTGTGTGTGTGTGTGTGTGTCTGTTTATATGTATTTATATGTATACATATATACATATATATAAATAAATATATATATATGTCTATATGTGTATGTATGTAAATGTACAGATATGTATATATTTGTGTGTGTGTATGTATATAAATATATATATATATATATATATATATATATATATATATATATATATATATGTGTGTGTGTGTGTGTGTGTGTGTAGACGCATTAATGTGTGTATATACATATTTATATAAGTATTTATGTATATACTGCACGCAGCTATTCAAGTATATAATATATATACATATATATTATATATGCACTTCATATATATATATATATATATATATATATATATATATATATATATATATATATATATATATATGTATATATATACATATATATATATATATATATATATATATATTAATACCAAAAATTATTTATGAATATGTATATATATATATATGTGTGTGTGTGTGTGTGTGTGTGTGTGTGTGTGTGTGTGTGTGTGTGTGTGTATGTGTGTGTGTGTGTGTGTATGTATGCAAGTGCTCATAAAATAGTGATTTTTATTTGGTACAAATTGGCATTGCATACGGGTAACAGTACTTTCCCTTAGCAGGGAACATATATAACATTAATACTTATCTGGCACAGGAGTGATGCTTGTTTGCTTTGTACTTCTGTCACACACATTTTGTTATTTGTTAGAGTACGGGTTAATAATAATCATAGTAAAAATTAGTGCTACCTAATTATTTTATCAGAAATGTGTTGCTCAATTTGATGCTGAAGGAAGTTAATATTTTCCATCATAGACTAAATGGCACAACTGGTATTACAGAATGGTAACATTTACTTCACTGAGCTGTTGAACTTTTCCAACACAGAAAAGTGTCACTTCCTTGTTAGTGAATCTAAACAAGTGTTACTTAAAAAGAAACGAATGACGTATTCACCGAAGTATAAATATGGAAAGGGTAGTCTTACTTGGCACTGGCAATTTGTTACTTGGTACATAATGGCAATATTCTTTTCAATTAGGCACACACACCTATTACTTATTAGAGTTATGGGACACTAAAAGATTTCGTTTCATTTTGGCATATGGTACTTATCTGGAACAGGAATATGGTGCTGATATGATAGTGATTGAGGTACATATTTTGTATTAGTTATTATGTAAACATTGACATTACATAAAGGAAATATTACCTTCACTGGGTAATCAGTTCAAACAACAGCAATACTTATCTGGCACAGGAGAGTAATGCTTGCTTGTTACGTGAAACCAGACAAATGTAATGGTAGTATTTTTCTACTAAATATTATCTATCGTTAGAGTAATGAAATATTTTTTTTTTTTTTTTTTTTTTTTTTTTTTTTTTTTTTTTTTTTTTTTTTTTTTTTTTTTTACAAATATTATGGATGGTACTAACCTGGCACAGGACTGTGATACCCAGATGATGATGAAGGCAGCACATATTTTCCATTATGTATTTTATGGTATAATCTGGCATTACATATAGGTAACATTAGCTTCACTGAACACGGAATTCATATAACAGTAGTACTTATCTGGTACAGGGAAGTGGTGCTTGTTCCTTGGAACGAAACATGTTACTTAAAAATTAATGAAGGATGAATTTACCAAACTATGCGTATGAAAGGGATGTTCCCTACTTACCTGGCACAGGCAATTTCTCTCCAACTAGCACATACATGTATTAGTTGTTAAGAGTCACGGGAAGATAAGATTTCTTTTTTACAAAGCTATAACTGTACTCATATGGTGATAAAGTTGATACAGAGTTTCCATAATTCCTTGTATGGTAGAAATTGACATCACATAAAGGTAACAATACCGTCCGTGGGCAGGGAATTCATATATCAGTAGTACTTATCTTGTACAGGCAAATGGTACATGCTTATTAGCTGGAACAAGACGTGTTACCAAGTTCTTTGCTAAAGTGAATTTATCTTTTCATGTTGTAAATATTTTATATGATAAATGTTACTGGTACATTGTAATCTAATACATGGCATAGATACGGGCAGTAACACGGCAGTGCTTAAATATAGGATTGTACTTATCTGGCACAGGAAAGTGGCATAACAGTGAACAAATATAGATGGTTGGTAGTTACCTGACAGAGGAAAG
>NC_091566.1:22968845-22971345 GCF_042767895.1 Penaeus vannamei | reverse complement strand
AATAGACAATGGAACGTGTGATACGAGAACATACCTGCACTACACTACTTATTTCAATCATTTACAGCAGGTTCTATGAATTAGATGAATTGACTAACGTAACAATGAACTCAGTTTATGCATACAATACACTTTATCCATATGGTTCTCCGCCCAAACATACACTGACATTTAGATAATCAGTTGAACACAGATTATGCAAATCCGTACATGAAAACCAGCAGCAATATATATGCAACACCAGTGATCAATGTACACGAATAAAAAAAAGGGAGATTGTTTTAAAAATGAATAAATAAATGGACAGAGGAATAACTACAATAATATATTTATTTCCAACCTACACGCCCAACACAAAACGTTTTCCCAAGCCGATCCGAGAAAACCTTCACGTATGGACACCGAATGAGAGAATCGTCCCAAATGCATAGGATCGCAACGAAGATTTATGAACCCCGGCCTCCGCGGAGTAGTTTATCCCCCGCGCAGTAAATCTTCGTTTTCTCTGCGTTCGCTCATTCGAATCTCTTTTTGCGCTCACCAGATCAAAAGGTTCGGACGAGCTTAATTTAGACGCCATCACTTAATGTGGGAGAAGAGGAAGGGACTCGAATTATATAGAAATGGTTTATGGATGAATTATTACCTGAAAGTTCGTTAATGAGAAGGGAAGAGGGGGAAGGGCGACGGGGAGAGGGGGAAGAGGAGGAGAGGAAACACAGAGAAGAGGGATCAGAGGGGAAGAGGGAGAGGGGTGGAGAGGGGGAGAGGGAAGAAGGAGGGGGAGAGGGGGGAGAGGGAGAGGAGATAGAAGGAAAAAAGGAGAGTAGGAAGAAGTGGAGAGGGAAGAGGAAGGAAAAAGCAGTGACGAATGGGGATTAGAGATGAATAAGAGGAAGAAAAGGACAGGGAGAAGAGAAGAGGAAAAACACAAAGGAAAGAGTGAAGACGGGAGAAGGGAGAATAAGCGATGGAAAAAAGGATTTGGGGAGAGGAAGAAAGGACCTGAATTATATAGAAATGGTTTATGGATGAATTATTACCGGAAAGTTTGTTAATGAGAAAGGGAGAGGGGAGTGGAGACGGGAAGAAGGGTGGGAGAGGGAGGAGAGGTGGAGACAAAGAGGGGAAGAGAAAACAAAGACATGGGTAAGAGGGAAAGAGGCGTAGAGAGACAGAGCAAGAGAGAAATAAGGGAAGAGGGAGCGAGAAGAAGAGGACTTAAAGGTGAAAAGGAAGCGAAGGATATAGATGGGAAAAGAAGAAAGGAAAAGGAGGGAGAAGGGCGATTGGTGGTGGAGAAGAGAAGAGGAATAGAGGTGAACAAAGAGGACGTAAGAGGGAAGAGGGAAAAGGGAGGCGATGAGAAAGGAATAAGGGAAATAAAAAAGGATGATAGAGGAGGAGAGGTAGATCAGGAGTGCAAAAAAGAGGAATAAATACAAGTAAAAGAATTTATAATGAACAAAAACGTGACAAAAAAGGACATATAAACAGAAAATAGAAAGAGATGAAATAATAATAATGATAATAAAAACACCCAATAAAGAAAAAAAAACAGACAAACCTCTACCCATGCCAAACCAAACGAAAGAGAAAACAACAATCAAAAACCAAGTAAAAGAAAAAGACAAAAGTAAAAAAATGAATAAATAAAAATGAATAAAGAAATAAATAAGACCGATAAAACAAATAAAGTTCCGAAGAAAGAGCACCAAAAGCATTTATTCATATCACCCGTCCCGATCCCCCTCTGAACGCTGTAAAACGAATGTACCAAACCAGAAGGGTCGAAGATGGCCAAAAACACGTTCGAAACAGGATTCGCGATAAGAGAAGATTTAAAGTTGATGGAAATTACTGATTGTGACGCGGGGAGAATTGGCTTTTCGATGGCTCAGAAGGCATTTAAAAGTTGGTCCTCCATCAGCGGCGTCTCGAACAGCTGACTCCGATTGTCGCGACGTTGATGCTAAACGCTGTCGCTTTTTTTTTTTTTTTTTTTTTTTTTGAGGGGGAGGGAGAAGGGGTCCTTCGTTGGTCACTTCAGGACGAGTTTCTATTTTGTTATTGTTATTGTTTTTTTTTCTCTCTCTCTATTTCTCTCTCTTTCTCTCGCTCTCTCTCTCGAATTCTACAGTCTCTCCTATTTTTTTTTTCTCCTTTTCATTTTCACCAGCGCCTTCTCATTTCATTTTCTATTACATCCTCATCTTCGTTTTCTCCATCCATCTTCTTTATCATTTTTCTTATATAATTTTTATTTTATTTTTTTTCTTCCTTATCTTCTTTTTATCTTCTTCAACATGTACTTTTTATTCTATATTTTCTTTGCTCCTTATTTTTATTGTTCATGTGATTTTCCTTCTCTTTGTTTATCATTTCGTCAGTTCTTCACATTAATCTCACATTCCCATACCTTTTCTTCTTTGCCATTGTCTTTTTCCTTCTTCATTTTTCTCCCTTCCTATCTTCTTCTTTCCTTCACTTCCTTCTCCAT
>NC_091566.1:22943845-22948845 GCF_042767895.1 Penaeus vannamei | reverse complement strand
ACTAGACGCTTGAAATCAGGCAATATAGTTTATAAAAACGGCCGCCATTAGCATGGGCTGGCTACCCAATGAACCCAATTTGAATTCATGGTGAATATCCCGTGAATAACAAGTATCTAACCCTCCTTTTTATCTATTTTTATTGAACTTTTTATTTATCTTTTTTTTTTTTTTGAATGATCTGATGCGTAACAAGCAATAAAAAATGTGATGCCTACAGTATATAGAGTAGAATATGTATATGACTTAATATAAAAGCTTTTACATTTAAACCGATTACATTGGAAGGTGAAAAATATGGTTTCCATATTGCGTTCGCCGGTTTCTGTGTATTTCTGTATAAGATATATTTGCAGCTGATATGTATAATGATTCTTCTTAATATTCATCAGCTGACAGAAATGAATAGTTATTTTGCTTTGGCTAGAGATCGTTGTAACTATTTGTAGCTCGTGATGAATATATCCTTATAGTTCGACTCAGACACGTGCAAATATCGAAATACTTTAGTGCCGGTTCGCATAGGCATCAAACGGTTCATGCATTTAGAACGTAATGACATTTTGACCTTCAGCACATTTTCAGTCGCATTCAGATGGTTTGGGAAAATAAAATGTATATATTGATTTTTATCGATATAATATTTCTAAGACTAAATTATCGCCATTCCGAACCAGCGAGTGAATGACTGAATTTCGTTTCGCATTTGCAAAACAGACCGGCCTTTGAACGCATTTAGACGTGAAATTTCAATCAGCGACCGGTATACATACATGGTTATATTCATCATAAAGTTGGCGAGCTCGATTCGCCAATCACTCGGCTCAAGACCGCAAATGGCCAAAAGAAGATTAGAATCAAGCCGACTTCTTGAAGTTTTCCCGAGAATCTCGGCTGTGACATTTCCAGGTCACGGAAGACGCAGAGCCAACATCCCGCAAGATATATCGGCATCTGGGAGTTATTTTCGGAACACACATTCATGGAGACGTATGCAAAAGGCGACCTGGATTAATAGCCAGTGGAAAGCCTAACCTGGATATTGCATCCACGGTGCACCGAGCGACAGGGTAACATTCGTCTATGCCTCAAGCGCCGCTGGATCTTCATTTTGAGAAATGTGTGAGGAATGTGACCAAATTCCCAACCCATACAAGCTTGAGGTCATCCTTGACCTTCGTCTGCTCTCTAGCTGCTCGTCGTAACCAAAACGCATAGTTTATATTATATGTCCCGCACTGCAGTACAAGTCTTTTAGCCTTCTAGTCGTATCCTAAACCTAAAGATCAAGTCGAGACATATTACAAAATTAAAGTATTATTGATAAACAAAAAAGTAATTATTTGGCATATCAACATCATGAATATGGTAACTAGTTATGCAAAGTATTCGCAGGCAGCACCAATAGCAACTATCCAAATACACGAACGTAATGTACAGTACATAAACCCCAAGCAATGAGACAAGGATCCGCATGTAAGGATGCGCATGCCTCCTTGAATTAAGAATGTGTATGGAAATAGCTGGATAGTTTAGGATTATGTAATGATATTCATGCAATAAAAAACTTCATTAAGTCTTCCGTATAATTTCAGACCAAGTCAGAAGAAATGTTTATTGACTGAGGCCCAAAAACTTTGAGCGAAGTAGGTTTTTACATGCGCTGAAAAAAGGGTTGTTAAAACTTCATGCATTTTAACACGGGGGTATAAACAGCTCGGGAAATATTTTTCAGCACTATGCAATAATTGTTTTTCTCATGTAGAAAGGTCTATGAATTTCACTTATAATATTCATGATGTATAAGTGTTCCATGATTGACATTTATTCTTAATGTTTGCAATATTAGCTTACCTTGACATTTACCTCAATAATTCTCAGGAAGAAGCTGACTTCATGTGAAAAGATGAGTTAAAACAACATCGCCGTAGCTTCCCATCAGGGAACAACGACATAATATGCTTCTTAGATTAAGCAAAATTACTCTCATGCGACTGAACTCTACAAGGTTACGATCACGATGTCAATGTTTACGCAACACATTTTCAATTCGCAGATTACAAACAAGGGCTCGATTTATATGCTCTTTATCACAGATCTCATCCCTTGAGTAGTATATCATTCGCTCCACATATGATTATTCTAAGCGCTGAAGAGAAAGAAGCATACAGGAAGACAAAGCGGATGTGCAACAATTATTGTCCTTCAATGGATATTTAGTACAATATAATATGATAAAGATAGAGGCAAAGAGGGAGGGAGAGAGAGGGAGAGAGAGAGAGAGACAGAGAGAGACAGATAGAGAGACAGAGACAGAGAAAGAAAGAGAGACGGAGAAAGAAAAAGAGAGGTTGAGAGAGAGAAAAAAAGAGAGGTTGAGGAGAAAGAGAAAAAAAGAGAAGGTTGAGAGAGAGAGAGGCAGGAAGAGAAAGTGAGAGAGAGAGAGAGAGACAGACAGACAGACAGACAGACAGACAGACAGACAGACAGACAGAGAGGCAGACAGACAGACAGACAGACAGACAGACAGACAGACAGACAGGCAGACAGACAGACAGACAAGCAGACAGACAGACAGGCAGAGACAGAGACAGAGAGAGAGAGAGAGAGAGAGGCAGAGATGGGAAATGGAGAAAGGGAAAGGAAAAAAACAAGCAGACAAAGAGAAATGAAGATAGTTGAAAAGGAGAACAAGCCTTAGAAAAGTTACTTCTTACACAGTGTAACTGTATATTCTGCGACAAAAAGTAAAGCAGAGAGTGTAAGATACAAGCAAAGCCATAATTGAAATCACAGACAAACCTAAATAATAAGCGAATTTATCCACTCAAAAGGTCAAGGTCGTTGTAAGTGGAGGCAACAAAATAAAATTATGATGATATTGATGTTTCTTTATCATTATCGTTATTATTTTTATCATTATTGTTATTTTTTGTTCATTGTTTTAATTATTATTATAGCAAAATAGATGTAATGCTGGGAATGATAATAAAAATGCTAATATTAATCTGACTTTATTTCTATTATTGTTTTTTATTGTTGCTATTGGTGTTATTACTATTTTGTTATAATTAGTTATTATTATCATAATCATCATTATTATTGTCATTATCATTATTATCCTTGTCATTATTATCTTCATCATCATCATTTTGGCTATTATTATTGTTATTTTTATTATTATTATTATTATTATCATTATTATTGTTATCATTATTATCATTATTATTATTATTATTATTATTATTATTATTATTATTATTATTATTATTATTATCATTATTATTACCATTATTGTTGTTGTTATTATCATTATTGTTATAATTATTATTACTTTTATTATCATTGTTATTACCGTCATAGTTATTGTTGTTATTATTACTATCACTACTATCATTATCATGACTGTTATTATTATTATCATTAATATTATCATTACATTTACTATCTTCTTCATCATTAATTTTGTTATGATTATTATCATTATCCTTTTTAAGATTGTTATTATTACAATTGTTATTATTATCATCTCTATTGTTGTTAACATTCTTATTATTATTATTATTACTATTATAGTTAATATTACTGTTTCTATCATTACCATTATCATTACCATTACTTGCATCAATATCATTCTGTTATTAAAATTATTGTTAGTTTTATCATGATTGTTATGATCATCAGTATGATCAATATGATAATTATTATAATGATAATAATTGTAATAATGATAACAATAATGATTGTAAAAATAACAATAATAGTAATGATTATGATAAAATTGATGTTAATTATGAAAATAATAATAATAACAATAATGATGATAGTAATAAAATGATAATACAAATATGATAATATTGATGATAACGGTTATTTCATTGATAATAATGGTGATGATAGTAAAAATGATTATCATAATGATAATACTAATGCTAGTGAAAAGTGATAATAATGATAATATTAACAGTGATGATAATAATTATTGTAATAATAATATGATAACAATAATAATAGTAGTAATAATGATAATTAAAAGATTATTTTAATGATAATAGAAAGATAATAATGATAATGATAATTATTAGTAATAATTAAGATACAAATAATAATGATAATGATAATAATAATGGCAATAACAATAATAACAATTATAAAAATGATGATAAAAGTGATAATGATACTGATAATATAGATAACATTAACAATTATAATAACGGTATTAGTAATGATAATAATAAAGATAATGACAATAATGGTGATAATGATGACGAAAATATAAATCGATGGTTCTGAATGCAACATCACAGCGCTTTGCCAAGCACAAGCAGATATCTTCCACATATATTTGCTCCGCCTCAGAACTCGGGATCCCGGTGGAAGCGCAGTCAGAAAAGACGATATTCCTTCATTCTGCGATTCCCTGATTTGACCGAGTCTGGAGTGTCCAGATATCCTGCGACGAAGGATATCTTTCTTGGGGACCGAAGCTGGCCTGGACGTGATGGCTGGCTCGGAGAGAGAGGAAGAGAAAGTGAGAGAGAGAGAAAGAGGGGGGGGGAGTGAGGGAGAGAGAGAGATAGATAGATAGAGAGATAGAGTGAAAGAGAGACAGAGAGAGAGAGAGTAAAAGAGAGATAGCGTGAGAGAGAGAGAGAGAGATAGAGGGAGAGAGAGAGAGAGTGAAAGAGAGAGAGAGAGAGGGGGTGAGTGAGAGAGAGAGAGAGAGAGAGAGAGAGAGAGAGAGAGAGAGAGAGATGGGGTGAGTGAGAGAGAGAGAGAGAGAGAGAGAGAGAGAGAGAGAGAGAGAGAAGAGAGAGAGAGAGAGGGGGTGAGTGATAGAGAGAGGAAGGGTGAGAGAGAGAGAGAGGGTGGGGGGTGAGTGATAGAGAGAGGAAGAGTGAGAGAGAGAGAGAGAGGGGGTGAGAGAGAGAGAGAGAGAGGGAGGGAGGTGAGTGAGTGAGAGAGAGAGAGAGAGAGAGAGAGAGAGAGAGAGAGAGAGA
>NC_091566.1:22923845-22931345 GCF_042767895.1 Penaeus vannamei | reverse complement strand
TCACGAAATGGTTTTAGATCTGTATTTCTCCATACCCATTCGAGTATTCAAAAACACACCTATTGTCTGGATCGTTTTCATTACATCCGCGTACACTAACACACATATAAACACTCAAACACACGCGCACACGCACGCGCATACTAGTATAAAACTTCTTTGTGATACACAAAATGTATTTACTTATTTGTACATCCTTATTTTGATAAGAATGTTACACACGTTACTGAAAAAAATGTAAGGAGTAGATAATTGCTGACACACAAACACAAACACACACACTCTCTCACACACACACACGAACACACACCAACATACACACAAACAAACAAACAAAGACACACACCATATACACAAATACACAAGCGAACAAACACACACAAAAATAAACAAACACACACACACACAAACAAAGACACAGACCATATACACAAATACATAAGCGAATAGACACACACAAAAATAAACAAACACACACACACACACACACACAAACATACACACAAACAACCAAACAAAGACACACATCACATACACAAACACACACACACAAACATACACGCAAACAACCAAACAAACACACACATCACATACACAAATACACAAGCAAACAAACACACGCAAAAATAAACAAACACACGCATAAACACACACACGGACCGCTTATACTCGTATCGTGGAAATGTGTGTGTGCATGTAAGCCGGAACTGTTGTGGAAGCCATTATAAAGCGTCCGGGAGGGCCTTGGATGTGGTCTTTGGTGGTTAACGGAATCATAATCCTCAATAATCCTTGTCAACTCCTTCCTTTGAGGTTCTTTGGGTCTGTTTTGGCTGTTGGCGAGACTCGCAGGTGCCGCTGAGCGCTCCGGGCCGGCTCGCGATTGCTATTGTGACTACAGGAAGTGCTTGGGCTGAGGGAGACCGGGCTGCAGAAATAACTATTGGGTTTAAGAAGATTGAGCGATTGCTTTCTCTGTGTATGAGCGATATCTGTGTGTTTGTGTGTTGTATATATCTATCTGTCTGTCTTTCTCTATATCTATTAATATCAATACACACACACATTATATATGTATGTGTTTGAGTGAGTGGGTGAGTGTATTTATTAAATATTAATAATAATAATAATAATAAGACTGGGGAGAAGCAGAGAGAAAGAGAGAGGGGATGGAGAGTAGAGCACTGGAAAAGATAGTGTGTATTTCAGTGTATTAAATAAAAATGTTCTTTAACCTTTTTCAACAACTATGAAGTTCCAGACTACAAAACGAACCTTTTTAATTCATGACTGAATTGATGTATTAAAACACAGATGGACTTTATAAAACATTGCTATAACACAGATACACAAAGAAACTTCTTGGTCTACCCGCTAACCTGAGTGACTAAAAGAAACGACAGTAAGGACAAAATCCCAGTCATCTAGCATGTAGATTACTATCCAAGTTGGCTGAAAAAAAACGTCTCCTTGTGGTACATAAAATCATTATGGCCCCCAAAAAAGCTGAACTATTTTTAGTTCTGCGGTTCTCGTGACGTATCGCGAATGATCAGTAAATGCCATAGCGAATGACGTAACGCTTTCGTGATCATTTCGTCGCAAGAAGTGTTCACGGAATATAATCTCTATCATGAAAACACTTGTTTCAGAGCTCGAGGAAGAGGACAGAGAAGAGGTCGCGAAGATAAAACAATTGTGGTATTATAAGGGTGTGGTTTATGTGGATAGGGAATCTAAAACAACAATGTTATTTTTAATGAATTGAAAATAATACGATCCTGACTATATTTACGCAGATAAACAGATAATAGGAATGCATTAATACATTTGTACTGGGGTAAGAAAGAAGTAAAAGCAACCAAAAAGAAAAAAAAAATAGACAATTAATGATACATCCAAATTCATATTCTGAGTGGTTAAATGACAAATAATAAAACAATTTTTTTTTGGGGGGGAAATGCATGAATAATCTAATCAACAACAAATAACTAACCAAATATTATGAATATATATTCTATATGCAAATGAATCGACAGATAAGTAAACAGACGTAGAATCAAAGAAATATAACAAATTCCCTCAAATGAATCATTTACTGGAAACAAAAGACTTGACCATTCTTAGAGTTTTTCTTTTCTTTTTTTTTCTCTCTTTTTTACTCTTTGTTAACTCCTCATGTTTAAATTGAGCGTATTGCTGTGTATGCTTGTTATGCATTCTAATGATTAGATAACTGTACTGATATACCGTAAAACGTGTGCTACATCAAGCATAAAAACTCCTTATGAAACTTTTGCCCTTACCATCGAATTCTACGATAAAGGGAATTATATCAACAAAACGGGGCTCGTGTTCACCTATCATCCTTTATCCCGAGGAAGAGAAGGCATGCGAGGCTAACTAAAGTCCAGACGTCAAATTTGATCTAATGCACTGCAATTTCACTGCGGTTATTCGGATCGGCGATAAACATAAATCGTTCAGTTGGCCTCTTCTACGTAGTTAAGATTCTGCAGAACAACACAGGACAAAGGTCACATATTTGCGTTTCCCGTCTGTCGCAGCGGGGTCTTAGATATAGTTAATGGACTCTAGAGAGAGAGAGAGAGAGAGAGAGAGAGGGGGGGGGGGGTAGAAAGAAAGGGAGCGATAGGGGAAAGAAAAGAAAGGAGGAGAGGGCAAGAGAGAGAGAAAAGGGGTGGGGGAGAAAGGAGGGAGACAGAGAAAGACAGTGAGAAGAGAGATAGAGAGGAGGGGAATATATATAGAGAGAGCAAGAGAGAGAGATGGGGGGGGGGGGGGTAGAAAGAAAGGGAAGAGAGAGATAGGAGTAAAGAGAAAAGAGAAAGGGGAGAGGGCAAAGAAAGAGAGAGAGAGGGGTGGGGGAGAGAAAGGAGGAAGACCAGAGAAAGACAGTGAGAAAGAGAGAGAGTGGAGGAAGGGGGAGGGTAGAAAGGGATAGCGAGAAGAGAGTGATGGGGGGGGTAGAAAGAAAGGGAGAGAGATAGGGAAAGAAAAAGAAAGGGGAGAGAGGACAAGAAAGAGAGAAGAGAGGGGTCGGGGGAGAAAGGAGGAAGAGAGAGAAAGACAGTAAGAGAGAGAGAGAGAGAGAGAGAAAGACATATGTGAGAAAAATTAAAATGAGATAGAGAGAAAAAACAAAAAACGAAAACAAACCAAAAACGTCAAAGGCAAAGAGCAAAAACCATAAAGAGAAGAAAGAAGGAGTAAAAGAGTCGCCATTTTACGGACAAACATGATTAGTCGGTCGGTCCTTGAGGGCAAAGTGTTGACAACTCAAGATTGTGACGGATTAACAGGATTCCAGCGCAATTGCAGGAGACTTGCATTTCTACTTTAGCTTATCCTTTTATGTTTATGACTCTGAATCATCCTTCTCTATTTTCTACTGTTTGAAACCGAAAATTAAATTCTTTAGGTATTTGTATTATCTATAGACGTAATAACTAAATTACCTTTCATCGTCCCTTTTTATTCATATTTTATATTTCTTTTTTACTGTTTGAAATTGAAAAAAATAATGTCTTTAATTATTTCTATTATCTATAAACATAATAACTAAATTACCTTTCACCGTCCCTTTTTATTCATGCTTTATTTCTCCTTTTATTTCTTATTTCTCTTCCTTCTTTTCTGTATTCTTATCGCCCCTTTGTCCCAACCGTAGAGCGAGAAACAAAGAACGAAAAAGAGGAATTTTAAACATCTCTAATAACGTTGCTAAAAATAGTCAACCCTGACATTACCTTTCACATTTCCTTTCCTCTCTTATTTACCTCTCGTCTTTTCCTCATCTTCTTACTTCTCTCTATCTCCTTATCGCCCCTCGTTCTTTCTTGACTCCTTCTTCATTCTACCTCGACTCACTCCTCATTAGAGCGTTTTATTTCCTTTTTATCAATGAAATCTACAACTACGTCTTAGAGGAAAGGTTTTGCAGACGGAATCTATCGACAAAGCATGAAAGAAAATCTATCCTGTTTTGGTTATGTTCACTGTAATTGGCGTTCTTGCTGTTATCATGAATATCATTATCAATATCCTCATCATTATTATTTTTATATTTATTTTTATAGATTATTATTATTATATTATTATTGTCATCATGATCATTATCATTATTAACATCATCCTTATCATTACTAGTGTTACTGTTATTGTTGTTATTGTTTTTATCACCATTATCATCAATACTATCGTTATTATTTTAGCATCATTGTTATCATCATCGTTACAGTATCATTATTGTCAATGATTAATATTATCATTGTCATTATTAATATTACTATTACTATTACATTATTGTTATTATCATTATTATTATTATTATTATTGTTGTTGTTGTTATTATTATTATTATTATTATTATTATTATTATTATTATTATTATTATTATTATTATTATTATTATTATTATTATTATTATTATTATTATTATTATTATTATTATTATTATTATTATTATTATTATTATTATCATCATCATCATCATTATTAGGATTATGATTATAATAATTCTTATCAGTATCATCATAGTCATTATCAGTATTATTATTAGCAACACCACTGTCGTTATTATTGCAATCATTACTAATATTATTATCTTCATCATTGTTAATATTATAGTGATTATCATCATTACTATTGTTATTATTCCTATTACCGTCATTATTACCATTATTATTATTATTGTTATTATCATTTTTGCTGTTATAATCACTAATATCATAATTATCATTATCATTAGTCGCTGTCCTGGTATTATACTCATCATCATCATTATTCTTCATCTTTAGTAGTAAAGATATTTTAATTTTTGAAGAAAGATATTCAGTTCGCCCTTTTTCTTTGTTTCTGAAATCAATAAAAGTAAGTATCCAGATTCATGGCAGCCCATTATCCACCTCCTAAAAATGTTACCTTCCTTAACCGTAAGGTAAACTGATCATTCCCGGCCAGCGTAAAAAAGAAGATTGATTCCTCTAGGGGCGACATCTGATCTGAAAAAAACACACACACTTGCAAGAAATTGTCTTTAAAAATCAAGTCCTAACGAACGAAAACGAACAACTTTAATCATATTTCCATCTGCAGAGGACGACTACACAGACCCCGGTGCGAAGAGGTTAATGACTGGCAGGAATATGACTTACGGGGGTGTTGAGGTAGTGAAATCTGGGTTTCAGATCCTTAGACTTTTTTCAAATTTCTACACGGGGAAAAAGTTGTATTTGTATGATGATGATGATAAGGATAATGATGATCGAAGTGGTGGTAATGGATATGATGGTGATCAAGATGATTTTACTTTTTAGAATGATAATAGCAGTTATGATAAGGTAAAGATTGATGATTATAATGATAACAAAATTAATTGTATCAGTGTTTTTATTATTCATTATCAAGATTAACATTGTTATCTTAGCGTAGTTATCAATATCATCTTTATGAAAATCATCGTTGTAGGTCTTATTATCATGATAATTATTCGTATTAGCATCATCACCAATGTTACCTTTATCATTAGCATTATCAGCAAGTATGAAATTATGGCGATAATGTTACTGATAGTACTGCTACCTCCGCAATGATAATAATTCTCACTTTCAGTATCCAATCAACTATCATGAAAACAATCAGTATCATTATTACTATTATCATCATCATCATTATTATTGTTATTATTATTATTATTATTATTATTATTATTGTTATTATTATTATTACTATTGTTATTGTTGTTATTATTATTATTATTATTATTATTATTATTATTATTATTATTATTATTATTATCATTATTATTATTATTGTTATTATTATTATTACTATTGTTATTGTTATTATTATTATTATTATTATTATTATTATTATTATTATTATTATTATTAATATTATTATCATCATTATTATTACTATAGTTATTATCATTATTACTATTACCATTATCATTATAACTATCATTATTATATATATTAATATTATCATCATCAGTATCACTACTAATATCATTATCATTATCATCATTATCCTTATCATATATCGTCGTCCTCCTCATCATCGTTATCTTCAGTCATCATAATTCTTATTAGTATTACATTGTTATTGTTATTGCTATTATATTTGCTATTAATTTGAGTATAAGCATTATCATTGCTATCATTATTAGTACTATCAGTACTATTAGTACTATTATTGTTGTCATTATTATAATCAATATTATCATAATCATATATATATATATATATATATATATATATATATATATATATATATATATATATATATATATATATATATATATATATATATATATATATATATATATATATATATATATATATATATATATATATATATATATATATATATATATATATATATATATATATAAACACACACACACACGTGCGTTTGAGTCTGTGTGTTTTTGTTTGTGTGTATCTGTGTGTGTGGTTATTTGTGCGTTTGTATGTGTAAGTGTGAGTGTGTGTTTGTGTGTATGTGGGAGATTGTGTGTGTATGTGTGTGAGTGTGTGCGTGGGTGTATGCTTGTGTATGTAGAATAATTCCAATGCTGATAATTCCTTCTTCTTGCTCCAGACGTGAAAAATGGAGCACCCAGTCCCTACGCTCTGTCAAAGGAGTTGATTTACTCTTTCAATCAGAAAGGCTTAAATTCTTACCAGGAGATCAATGAAACTGGGCGATTATGTGAGTCTCGGAAGAAGGAATCCTTTTTACGTTTGCGGACTTTACATTGATGATGACTATAGTAGCAATGGTAGTGTGATAATGATAATGATTATTGTTGATTACATAACTGTGGTGCTGATTAGAATAATACCAACAAAAGTAATGTCATTAGTCAAGTTATGGCGATCTAAAGATTTTTCTTTTCTTTCTTGAGAATAAACTTTAGATAAATGTCTTTGAGTACTTTCATGGAGTCGCTGTACCTAAACCTTAACAGTCTCTTTATTTTTCATTAGTGTTTGCTTATTTTTAATCCAGTATTTCTCATCATTATCTTAGTCATTTTATTTTGCCTATATTAGCTACTAAAGGCAGAACGATAAATTTATGAAACACATTTTATACTCAACGCCATGCAACATCTCCTTCTATATCTTATCTCTATCTACACCAGGGTTGGATTAAAGAAAAATTCTCCCCAAGCACATCACTCATAGTAATGTTCCAGCGATTTATCCTAAGGTACCCCTTTGTAGATAGCAGTGCTGCGTGAGGCACCTGAAGCTTGAAACGGATTAAATGAAATAAAACACACAAATAACGAAGATTTTGTCTCTTACCTTGCAGCGTCTTTTTCTTGTTTGTAGAGGGGAAGGGGTTGTAGAGCTGTTTATACTAATTAGCTTAGAAGCGACCTACGACCCCTCTATTTTCACACTTCATCTATCACTCAACTTTTCCTTCTCTTAGCACTATATGTTCATTACGATTTTTCACTCT
>NC_091566.1:22906345-22908845 GCF_042767895.1 Penaeus vannamei | reverse complement strand
TGTGTGTGTGTGTATGTGTGATTGTGTGTGTTTGTATGAGTGTGTGTGTGTGTGCGTGTGTGTGAGAGTGAAAGAGAGATAGAGATAGATAGAGAGCGAGAGAGAGTTCGTTATTTTTGTATGGCTGACCGACTGCACATAGTTTAGCAATAGACTAAAGAACTATATTTACATAGTTCAAAAGATATTTTCTTTTTTACTTTACTTTTTTTTTTTTTTTTTTTCCTTAAGGGAAGATGACCAGAACATGCTCTTAAATGTCAGATCAATCCCTCAGGTTCCAGCGCATGCCTTGGAGTATGAAGCAAAGGGTAGTTTGGTCTAGCATCTGCGAACTTGCTGGAATCACATTAGAACGGAATTAATAGTTATCTGTGTCTTTATCTGTATCTATATCAATCGATACACACACACACACACACACACACACACACACACACACACACACACACACACACACACACACACACACACACACACACACACACACACACACACACACACACACACACACACACACACAATCACATACATTGTATACATTGTTAAGTTAAGCCACAAGGAATACTAGACATAGAATTCGCATCGAGGCGAGCGTACAGGACACCACATCGTCCTCCGAATACTCCGTTCCTCGCATCCCTTATGTGTTACTCTCCCTGGATGATTTTCGTTGATGTGTCCATTGTCCTCATTTTAGCTCGAGGCTCCAAGTTGCGTTTTTGATGGAGTCATTTACAGCGTCGTTTGAGTGTGGAGATGAGAAAATGGAAAATGAAGGTTTTGTGGGTGGAGCCGCCGTGATGATACAGAGAAGTTGGAGATGGTGATTATTGTTTCCTAATGGTGACTTTGTGCGGTATACGTCGCCAGTGTGGATAGCGGTGCGTCGTTGTTTTCATTTCGGGTTGGGAGATTTCGAATTTCAAAGAGAGAGCGGAAAACTTGTGAAGAATGTGTTGTGGTTGTTTCAGTCCAAGTTGTTGCTGATTATCACTTTAGTTCATTTTGATAAATAGAGGTACATTATTTTTAGAAAATTTGCGATCTTGTGTCTTGAAGATAACAAAATGAATAACAATCACGTGACATGCATTATTATCCTGGCTTTCAGTATTTCATTTGGGAGGACTTTGGATCTCAGTCAAGTTGACATTTGCTGAAGTTCATGGCAAACAGTGAATTCGTGGAGAAGAAGCCATCACGTAAAAATTAATTTTCTTGTCTGCCTTGTGGTGTTGTCTGAATTTTGATAATTCAGCCATTCATGCAGTTGTCTATGAATGTTTATTCTTTTTCAGTCGTAGATTTCTGAACTTAATAACAGTCTTCTGTATTTGTTATGGCTCAGAGACTGCAGTGGCGTGACGTCATGTCCAAGACGGAGGCATTAGGTTTTTCAGAACAGGGTTACTGGTGCATCTTTGTCATTAACATGTATTACTGGCCTAATCTTTTATTATCCTCTTATTATTGTCGAAATCAGTTTTGTTTATTCTTCTTTGCCAAATGACAAGCTATGTCAAGTTGTAGCTTAGGGGGGAGGGTAAGTCTACCAGTTCTCCCTAATGTGCGCGCGCGCGTGTGTGTGTGTGTGTGTTTGTGAGCGCCCGTGGCTGTGTGACATGCATTATATAAAGAAGAGAGCGCAGATGTGTTCTTGTATGTTTTGTGCGTGTTCGTGTTTATGTACGTGGTTGAGGCAAAGCTCAAACTCGAACTTGTCATGCGACATAGGTTCAAGCATGGAGAATCTTATGAATAATGAAACGCGAGATAAATCATTCAATTTCTGCAATGCAGGGGTTTCTTCCTAAAGCCAGAAAAATAAATGGGATGAAATAAAGACGAGTTCTAAGAAGAATGCTTGCTTTTCAGATCTTTCAAATTTATCCAGAAACGTACGCAAACAACTTATGTTTGGACATTATGCTTTTAGAGAACTGCTCTATCATGGATACAGCAGTAGTTTTATGTTGTCTTTTCTGCTTATTTATTCACGTCTTCCCGTCTGGATCCGTTCGTCCGGCCGTCCGTCTTTGTGAATGGAGTTTGAATAACGGGGATAACTTTGCGAATGATGAATGGGCGGCGGCGTCGGGACACGAGACAGTAATAACAGTCGCGGTTGGAGGGAAAACACTGCCTTCCATTTGTTTCTGTGGAATGTCTTAGAAGTCTGGCTTTTGTGACGCATAAACTGTTTAATTGTGATGAGCAAAACGTTTTCATTTTCATTTTTCAACCATTTTTTCTGCTTTTATCTTTTGTAAATAACATCATGGCGATTCGTGTTATATTGATGAAAGCTTAATACTCTAATCTTATTGTGAGCTATCATCATAACTGTCTCATCAACTGTGAATATTTTATCCTTAACATTTAAAGGCACTTTCGGGAAGTCTCTCTCACAAAGAGGAAGAGATAAGAGGATTGAAATAGTCGCCACCAAGAGGAATTCATTCCCATCGCTCTGTCACGCAAATATCGACAATCTGTG
>NC_091566.1:22881345-22883845 GCF_042767895.1 Penaeus vannamei | reverse complement strand
AGTGATAATACTAATGCTAAGGATGATTATAATGATAACAATAATAGTGGATAGTATTCATTTCGCTATATCCTTCTCCCTTGCCAACATTCAGAGAGAGAACTTGTTTTCAATCGGTTTGAAGACATCGTCAAACATACAAACATGCATTTGAATTACCTATGAGATACGAGAATCTATCACTCATTTCAAAGATAATACGACAGGGTGGAGCTTCTATTGTTTCGACTATGAGGCTGACTTTGGCGGCTCGGCGTGTGTAATACTCGTACCTAGAGTACTGTGAGATGATGGGTGCTATTGTTATTCCCTACGTTGTGTAGTCAAAGAAAAGGAACTGAAATCTAGAAAGAGAGAGAGGGAGGGAGGGAGGGAGAGAGGGAGAGAGGGACGGAGAGAGGGACGGAGAGAGGGATGGAGAGAGGGATGGAGAGAGAGAGAGAGAGAGAGAGAGAGAGAGAGAGAGAGAGAGAGAGAGAGAGAGAGGGAGGGAGGGAGGGAGAGGGAGAGGGAGAGAGAGAGAGAGAGACGAGGGACTGGGGTTACAGAATGTTTACAGTAAAGATAGTGGCTTTCTGAGTAGAAATATAGCACAGATTAAGAATACTTACGAATGAAATAGTCACAGAAATGGTTGTTTCTTCTATTACTTGAACCTTATTCCCATTCAACTTTGGCCGTTTTACGCTTACCAGCCAGATACAGAGCATTGGAGTCCGCGTTGTCTCCCCCTTTTCAGTAGACTTAGTAACCCATACGAGTAATATGGCGCCGGTCAGGTTTCCTCGGGTCCAAACTAGCATGACCGAAAAAGAGGGAAAATCTAGTAAGCAAGCAAGGGCCTCAAAGAAACCCAAGGCCGACATACTCCCAGCTATCGACGGCAAACGCTTCGTTAACTGAACGAAAATGTCGAACTCCCTTTTTGGGTCTACGAAAGGGTCTTGAAATGGATTTAAACAAGAACTTTGTACTGGGACCTGCTCTTCGAGTCTCGGAAAGTCCTATGTCATCAGGTATGGGAATTCCTATGCAATCCAAACGCTAGTGTGACAGGTGTGCCTTTCAGATATAATTCTTATGAGTATATCTTAAAGGTAAAAAATCATAATCCTATTCAATACACAATTCAACCAAGATGACTTGATGCGCACATAACGACTGGCAAAGCTTGTTATTTATAGCCACTATGAAGCATACAGTATCATAAATCGTCAATATATTAAACATGATATTAATGTTACAACTGCATCATAAAAAAACTCGCAAAGACAAAAACTGATTATGCAATGACAGTTTTTATTGATGGCTACTTCGCCAGTCGATAGATGTACATGGAATATGAGGGAATGGATCTTTCCTACTTTCTTCTAATTTGTGATTTATGCAGAACCGTTTCCCAAATATGGTTTCTATTGCATTGGTCTGATCTCCGAGACAGAAAGTATGATTGTTACAGTATTACCTTAAGAAATTCAGAGGAGCTTGAATACCCAAGTCCTCCCTCGTTCAGCCAAATTCTACTGCAATCACACCCTCCCTCTTCCAAGATATCACGAGGCCTTTCAGTGATGGTTTTGTTACAGCGTTGGAGTCGGTCGTCGTTCAGACAGTGCAAGGTACAAATATCGGTATAACCTGTTACTTCCCTATATATTTGTCAACTCTACAGATCTTGAAGATAATTAACAAAAAATAGTACATTAGTTTTATGGAAAACAAGGAACAAAGTAACTTAAGAATAGCATCTATATGCAGCTTCTTTATAAAGTAATTATCTGTGATATCAGAACCATACTTCGATATCACAAAAGACGGAAAGGCATCGTTAAATCGCCCCCCCCCCCCCCGCGTGAACCAGCTCGGCACACTAAAACTTTGCGTTCAGCCGTATTAAAAATAAAGCCGAATTATCGAAGTCCCTTGAAATTTCAAGACAATCGGTTTCATCTCATGACAAAGGGTAAAAAGGTTGTTGTGTAATACGATAATACCTAGTAGTGGTATAATTAGAGTCTCATTGCATAACCTTTCAATCTGCTGGAGGACTTAGTCTTTTATTGATATTTACCTACCCCAGATGTCCATCAAGAACTTAATATGTAGCTAAGTTTCTATCAAAATAGACAGTAATGGATACTTGAGTCGGGACAGTGACATCACCATTACGAACTTGGAATTGAACTTCGGAGAGAAGAGTTTGGAAATAAAACTTAATGTTCCCATCCATTTACACACGTACACACATACACACACACACACACACACACACACACACACACACACACACACACACACACACACACACACACACACACACACACACACACACACACACACACACACACACACACACACACACACACACACACACACACGCATATACACATCTCTATATATGACCTATACTTCATACGACAACAAAACACCAATTTACGTAGTATACAAGCTTTGTTATCGAAGTACAATCTAATCATAAGAAATTGAATTATATTTATGT
>NC_091566.1:22813845-22821345 GCF_042767895.1 Penaeus vannamei | reverse complement strand
ATCGCCATTAAGGAGACAATTTAGTTTAAATTACTGTTATACTTCTAATCTAAAGCCAGCTATGGAAACAATTCGATGTGACACAAAAGTGACACCATCAAGGAATGCCTCTTTTCTGCCAAGACCTGAAAGTGACGCTTCGTAGAACATGAAACTCGGAAAATGAGACAGTGAGTCAAAGTTTAAAGGTGATCATCCTCTGAGGAAACGAGACAGCCGCGCTTAGTGATCTTCACTTGTTATGAGGCAAAAGAACATGGCGCTGGAAAGTGGGAAATCCTAAGAAGTGATATTTGTGAACATGAACGACGAGGAGTGTGGATGTGAAGCGCGGAATTGATAGATGTCACTAAAACGAAATCACTGAACACCACTGCATAGAACACGAATCGCAAAGCTAAAGAACACGCATATAAAGAACAAACGACTAAATAGCACACATGAGAGAACACACAGCAAGAGAACGCGATACAGTGTGTAAAGGTGTGAAAGTGGTGGCGAGGACCCCTTCAGTACAGTCAAGAATATAACATGCAACTGGTCAATACACGCTTGGTACAGCCCCCCAACCCCCCAACCCCCGCTCTCCACGGCTCTCTACCCTCCCTCCCTCCCTCCATTCCTCCCTCCTTGCCAGTTCTCTCCCTTTCACCGTCCCTCCATCTCCCTCCTCTTGTTTGGTTCACTCACCTTGTTCCTCTCGCATCTCGCAGCGGCTGCCCACACGCTCTGCAATGGTCTTCCGCGCATTAGTGCACCCCCATCCATTCCGTGCGGCTAAAGTCTTGTCATTTCGCCTACCTCGTTTTGGAATAACCCTCTCCATCAGCCTACACTCTCTATGGTATTCCCAGAACATATTTACCATCATACCTGCACAACATCGACGCAGAGAGCCATAACCCCCCTTGCCAAAACCCTCTGCTAACCTCCAGCAGTACAACCACACAACCCACTCGCCTCTACGCAGCCCTACCGATATACCCCACTCGGTGTAGGCCATATCTGCCTTTTCCCCCCTTCGCAAGCCGTCACCTATATCACCCATCCCCCTTAAACTCCTCCCCTCCCCCTCCCCCTCATCCAAGCGCACGTACATGACCCTCCGCAGGTCGCCTTCCCCTCTCTGGCCAGTGTCTCCTCCATCACCCTTCTTGCTTCCCCTCCCTGGCACTCCGAGACCTCCATCACCCTTCTTGCTTCCCCTCCCTGGCACTCCGAGACCTCCATCACCCTTCTTGCTTCCCCTCCCTGGCACTCCGAGACCTCCATCACCCTTCTTGCTTCCCCTCCCTGGCACTCCGAGACCTCCATCACCCTGTTCCCCTCGCAAGCGCTGTCACCTGGCCTTGGCTCACCTTTCTCCTTGAGGTTTCTTTTCCATGGAGATCATTTCTTAACGATCTAAATACACACACGCACACACACACACACACACACACACACACACACACACACACACACACACACACACACACACACACACACACACTCACACACACACACACACACACACACACACACTCACACACACACACACACACACACACACACACACACACGCGCGCACACACACACACACACACACACACACACACACACACACACACACACACACACACACACACATATATATATATATATATATATATATATATATATATATATATATATATATATATATATATATATATATATATATATATATATACATACTGTACACGCACACAAACATGCACATATATATATTCTTATTATTTTTCTTTCTCTTTTTTGTCTTCCTTTTTTTATATTTCCTGATATGATGCAGAATGACTTGATTTTCTGTGTCATCTCAATAAAACCAAAGTCTGAAGGAAACGTGTCCAAAACAGCTCAAAGACCGCACAGTCTGATTCAATTAAAGTTACTTATCATACTGAAAGAAAATCAGCCTGGGTCAATATGTCAAGGCCATACTATAAGTGGGTTCCTTAGTCCATACAACTAGGTCATTATTCCCGGCAATATCAAACTTGCTTAAACTTGGGGGGCTGTGCACTCAAAACTTTCCCCGGTCACCAACCACTTTCACCTTGTCAGAACGACCAGCCACTTAATATGATCACCGGCAATCAACTACGAGTATGTTTCCCCCGTATCCTTTTACCCACCTACTAATGCACCGTTTGTATATAGCGAACTTCTTCAATGGCAACAGGGTAGTCATTCTTTTCGAAGCTTGTTTCGAATCTCTTTCGCAATGTGAATGAAGCAAACACAGTAGCGTTTAGAGATATTATAATTGAGACTGGAATCCTGTTCGTGATTGTATATTATCTTGTGTCTTCTTCTTCTTTGCTTTATTCCCTAGCGGGGTCGGACATTCGAATAACCTGCCGCTAACTTCGTCTGTCCTGTATATTATTTTGCGTGGTTAAAATCAACTCCCTCGTACGCCTTTATTCATGTAATAAACTGTTCTCCGTCTTAAACCAAAGATGATACGCACGGCCTACGTATTTGTCTGTAGCCAGGCGTGTTTCGGTTTGTATCACTACAACAGTGTTCGATTCGCTTTCAACGGAGCTCTTAACTTTAGCAATTAGGGACGTACGGCTAAGGGACTCAAAATCTTCCAGTAGTTGGCGTGAATTAAGTTTAGACAATATATAGTATTTGATTTTGTATTTAGTCGTTTTACGTATCCGCAGTTGTACAAATTTCGTGACTAATTTCGATAACATTTGACGTTGCTATGTAAGTACGAATGAGCAGAGACAGCACTGGTGCACATGAAAATCAAGTGTACTTAAATCTAGGGTGATAAATCAAAATGAAATCGAAGTTTTAAGTATAAACTTTTTATGCTTAATGCACATAGCTGAATAATGGTCGATATCTACATATACTTGACTATTTTGTTGTTTGTATTTTTTTCATTTTTCCAGCTACATGGTAGTCAAATCCATGTCCTCATTTTTCATTCTGAATCTAGAACAGTGTCTCTAATGACACGTGTGGCATTTGAAAGAAAAGGTTAAAAATCAGATGAGTGTGATAATAACAAAACTATTTTCAACAACTCGGAAGTGGATGTAATATCACCGGCCGTAAGAGCACACCAGGAAGTTACACATGTAATATACAGCGCTTGCAAGATTCTCGATAATTTATTTTTCTATATACATGTCATTTGGGAAGTATATTAATCGAAGTAATGAAATTCGATAATAAGAATGATGATTGCCGCGATAGAAGCTCATGAATAATCAGAAAGGTTATTCAAGACTTCACAAACAGATTTTCATCATTATTATCTTTATTAGTTTATTATCATTAAGCTTGTCTTTTTTTTAACTGAAAAGGAGAACTACTCTGCATCATAGTTTATCATGATTGTACTTGCTTTCTTTAAACAGTATGGCAGTTCTTTTTTGCAGTCCTTGGGTGTTGTAGCAATTCCCCCGAAAGCAAAACACTTGAAAACTTTGCCACTAGCCTTGTAAACAGAAAGCCTCGTGCTTAACCTACATTGTCGTCCTCACCCTCCGCCTGGCCAGCTCACGCCCTCCCTCCCATGTCCCTCCCTCCCCCCTTCCTTGTCGTTTGCCCTTTAGCTCCTCCACTCCGCCCACCCACCCACACTACACTAACTCGCAACACCCGCCACCCACTCCTCCTCATCCCCACCCCGCTCTACCTGCCCTATCCAAATCTAGCCCACTCCACCCACCCTTCTTCCTTCCCACCCCCTCTCTACCTATCATATATCAGTCTACCCACCCCTCCCCTACCCCACACCGCTCCACTTATCAAAGCCCACTTCACCCTCCCCCCTCCCACCTCACCCCACTCCTCCTATCCTTCTCCCCCCCCCCCCCTCTGCCTCCCCCGCCCATCCTGACCCAGTGCCAGGCATCCGTGCGAGCGTTTTGAAACTGTATGTTTGGCCGCGACCGCCACTCGCGAATCAATCGGAGCGGAACCCGCGGCACGGGTCTCGCTCGGCGAAATTCAGGCTCGCGGGTCAACGGAAAGGGTGATCAATGCCTCCCGGGAAACGGCGCCAGCCCTCGCATGCCCAACCCGGCTAATCCGCTCACATGCATACACACACGCCCGCTCGCATAGACGGATATGCACATCATTCTTAGCTCGCCTTCCCGCTCCGTACGCGCACTCACAGACCTCTTCTACGTACATTTCCACATCTTACGCACTGCACGAACGCCCACAAACCCTTTTCGTCTTAATCCTGCCTTCGCTCCTTGCTCTGCACACACACGCCCATTCCCACGCCTACTTTCTCCAATATACGCCCACACACGACCCTCTACGCCCACCTACCGACACATAAGATCTTAATAAACCCAAAGGAACTCGCGATCTGCCTTATAACCTGATCTAGGCACAGAAGCCTAGAAAATAGTTGCTCTAAGTTGAAAGAGGCATCAGGAACAATGCCAGGGGAGAGAATGACAAACTAAATAAGCGTTGGTGTATGTTTGTTTCGGCGTGTGGGTGCATATTTGTTTGTGCGTTTCTTTACGCGTGCATGCGTGACAACAGAATACATGTGTGTTTGTGAGTGCGGTTTTTTCGCAATACCGTACGTCAGTCATATGCCACTTCATATATACACATGTTTCTGTCTGTTTGGAAGCAAGAATGTTCATATTGGTAATTGAGGTGGCTCAACTAGTAAACCTGGATTCGCGTGTTCAAACCAGCGCTTAATGTCGGTTTCTCTGCAAAAAGAACGCATATTCGTGTTCAAAGAATATGCACCAAAGCCAAGGTTTTCTGAACTTTACCTGTCAGCTTGAGTCGAATGTCAAATATATTTCAGACCAAAAGTATCAATATGCGATAAATACCTCTTGTTCCTTAGTAGCTGAGCAGGGCGTCTTTATTTGCATGGGTATATTTCATTCCACAAAAAGAATAATAGAACACTAACTAGTTTTATTGTGCCCATATTTAACAGTTTTCCAAAGGAGCTGTTTGCATAATCAATAGTAATAATAGTATACGTAAAACAAGTTGTGGAAGTGGTTGTTTACATGTTCATGTAACAACAGCAATAAAACAATAGTAATAATGACAATGTAATGCCGCCGATAATGATAACAATCCTAAGGATAGTGATAATGATCATAATAATAGCAGGATGAAGAAAACGAAGAAGAATGGTAGTTACATCGGTAATAGTAATAGCAATAATACCATACTGTGCCAGGAGAATCGGCCTCTTATCTTTGTCCCAAGCAATGGTGAACTTTTATTATATCGAAATTAATGGTTTAAATCAAAAGTAAAATCGCTGATGATTCTCTATCAAAACGCTCACTTAAACATCTATTTTTTGTGTTGAAACGTATGTTC
The DNA here is from genome assembly GCF_042767895.1 of Penaeus vannamei. Taxonomy (NCBI): domain Eukaryota; kingdom Metazoa; phylum Arthropoda; class Malacostraca; order Decapoda; family Penaeidae; genus Penaeus; species Penaeus vannamei. The sequence goes on along the minus strand of NC_091566.1, from coordinate 22,815,978 downwards.
ATGTATTTATTCTGCTTATTTTTAAAATGCACAGGTTTCTGAGTATCGTGAATCCTCATTTCAGTTTTGTAATTACGGTCATCCACATAGGAATATTATTCATCTTCTGTTAACACTTTAATGTCTACATCACTCCATACACCTGAGGTACAAGCTTTGCTTCAGCCAGAGGTCAGTGTGTTGAGTCTTTTGTGTGTTTCTTTTTATATATAAATAGAAACTCCTCTACAAATTGAACTCAGAATTTGGGAGTGGTTACTACTCTATGTGATTTGCGATGGTATTCGAACCTACTACAAGAATACCAAACTTGATGTCTGTTTAGATTGAAAGTATGTTTTCTCCATAAACTAGAATTTGCGTACCTAAACCGCTGTGCTGAGTTCTTGAGTACATATAACAATGTTTATTATTCTTTGCTTGCTTAAATCAGTACGTACCTGAATTAGTGCTTGTAAACGTTATCTGTTATTGTATCTGAAACCAATATACATGTATTTAAGCTGTTATTTGTATATTCGAATCACTCTTGATAGCTAAATATTATGAAAAAGAGATGTTTTAACTGAATAGTTGTGTCCGAAACAATTTGTATTATGTATAAGGTCGAATCAATATTGATTGACTTATCCAGTGTCTCTGTGTCTTCTCTAGTTCGTTTTCTCTCTTGCGTAGTCTGATGATGAATTTCAAAATGATTGTTGAGACAATATAGTAGCATTAATGATAAGATAGGGATAATTTTATTATCAGTGCCAATTATTACGATTATTAAAGTGAGAATGATAATGATGACGATAATGATAATAATATAATAATGAAGTTCTAAATAATAAAAAGAGAAGAATGATAGCAATAGCAATACACTTTTATTGTATAATGATACCGTGATGACATTAATGATCGTAATACTAGTAAGGAGAGTCATAATGAAAATGGTACTTCTGCTCCTGCTACTACTACTGATGATGATGATAGTAATGGCAGCCATGATAATGATTATGATAATAATGGTAATAACGATAGCATGAATAATAATAATGTGATAATGATGATAGTGATGATAATGATAGTAATGATGTTAATAATGATATTAAAGACAGTGATGATGTTAATAATGATCTTAAAGACAATGATAATGCTGATGATAATGATAATGAGGATAATGATATTAAGAATAATAGTAATAATTAAGATAATAACGTCGGCGACGAAGACAACAGCAGCAGTTGCGAAGTGAAGCAACATAGGAAAGCAAAAGTAATTGTGGTAGCAGTGATGATGCTAATAATGAAAAAAAAATACAATAAATGCAAATGTTACTACTACTCCAAAAATAAAAAATATAATGCTAATAGAAATGATAAAAATGCTAATAATAATAATAAAAATAATGACAAGATGAATAATAAGGCAGATAATAATACTAATAACAGTAATAACAATAATGATGATAATGATAATAATAATGATACTAACAACATTAAAAACAAAACTATAATGGTAATGATTATGTTGATATGATAATAACAAAGATAATGATGATAATGATAAAAATAATAATGATAATCATATTGTAGTAATAATAGTAGTATAATAATGATAATAATGATGATGATGATAATAATGACAATGTTACTACTAATAATAATAATGATAACTAATAAAGATAATGAATAAAGATGATGATGATAAAATATTATTTTTTATAATTATAATGAGACTAATAATGATAATAATAATAGATGATAATAATGATGATAACAATAATAAATTCAACTCGAACAACGACTGTGTGCGTGATTAAGCATAGCTGTTTAGATGTTTACGTTCGCCCATCTGCTCGAGACATGTTGGGAATGCTCTTTCTCTGCAACCGGTTCTAATCACTCATCGCTTAATCGGCATCTGTGCTCCTCAGCCGAAAAATTAATTGGACTGACTGAATCCTCTTCCATTTTCCGCCGCGACGGAATCCAGCTAAAGTTTACAGAGAGACCCCTTTAGATTATCACGTCTTATAGCATTGTCCTGGAATTGTGCCGCTTCTGAGGTCGATGAAATATATTGCGTTTTTTTTTTTCTTTTCTTTTCTTTTCTTTTTCTTTTTTTTTATTATCGTGTGCGGCTTGA
>NC_091566.1:22791345-22796345 GCF_042767895.1 Penaeus vannamei | reverse complement strand
CTCTCTCTTACTCACCCATTCCTTTCCTCTTCTTCCTCCCCTCGCTGCCTCTCCATCCATCTACGCACAGCACCGCTCGTCCTCGGCCCAGTTCAATACACTTTCACCAAGACCAACTTGTCCACGAGCTCCTCCCGCTGCAAGGAACTGATCAGACCCGCAGGCGAGCACAAAGTTTGGAGTGTAATGCCAGTTTTGTGGTCAAAGTGCACGCAACGATTGGGGAGAAAGGGGTGGGATGGAAGGGGAGGGGGTGAGGTATTACCGGTGGGAGCCCCGTTCGAGACGAAACAAAAACTAATCATCCTTATGATACATATTTCTGTAGAATTCTTTATTTATCCCGGATCGTGAAACTTCAGAATATCGTAAATGGCAAACTTTTCGCCTATCGGTAAAGCGGACGAAATGCCACTGTTATTCTCTGGGTTTCCTTCGCTTTTGGGTAAAGGGGAAGGGGAAAAAAAGTTTGAAGTAAAAGCACCTACGACAAGCAATAAAGTTGCTATGGCCAAACCCGAGGGGAATGCATCAAAACTTGAGCAGTCTCTCTCTCTTATCTTTGCCGTAACCGACCCCAAAGTCGCTGATTTGTTGGGACCATGGCGGCGCTACCAAGGAATATATGTCTGTCTCTCTCGTATTTTTCATCGCTATATTTCACCTACTCACCACTCTGCGTCTCTCTGTCTTAGTTTCGGTTTCTTGTTATATCTCTCTGTCTCTCTCTGGCTTTGGCTTTCTTTTTTCTTTCTTTCTCTGTCTCTCTCAGTCTCTCTTCCTCCCTCTCCCTCCCTCTCTCTCTCTCTCTCTCTCTCTCTCTCTCTCTCTCTCTCTCTCTCTCTTCTCTCTCTCTCTCTCTCTCTCTCTCTCTCTCTCTCTCTCTCTCTCTTTCCTCCTCCTCCTCTCTTCCCTCTCTCTCTCTGTCTCTCTTCCACGCCTCCCTCTCTCTCTCTTTCTCTCTCCCTCTCCCTCTCTCTCTTCGCTTTTTTTCTCTCTCTCTCCCTCTCCCCCTCTCTCTCTTTCTATCTTTCTCTTCCTCCCTCTCCCTCTCCCTTTCTTTCTCTCCCCCTTCCTCCCCCTCTCTCTCTTTCTCTCTGTCTGTATATACGCTCCTTTTGCATCCCCCAATGAGCGTTGTCCCCTGAATAAGGTTAATGGCGGCGGAGAAGAATGCACATTGTCACAGCCTCTCTCGTTACCAATATAAAAAATGGTTTTAATCTAATCTCAAACCGTTAATGACTTTTTTATTGACAATTTGTTCAGAAAAGTTATGATTCGAGGTTCTGGAGTACCAGGCGATGAGGGCGGGGACTTGTGTGCGTTTGTGTGTGTGTGTGTGAGAACGTGGTTGTTTGGGTTTGTTTGTATGTCTATGTGTTTGTGATTGATTGTGTGTGCTTGTGTTTGTGACTGTTTGTTTGTATGTCTATGCGTTTGTGATTGATTGTGTGTGTGTGTGTATGTGATTCTGTGTGTGTGTGTGTGTGTGTGTGTGTGTGTGTGTGTGCGTGCGTGTGCATTTCTAACTCCAAAAGGACAACAGATACGCATCAATGCAAGAAAAGACCCGAATAAAAGGATAATAAAGCTATACTCAAAAGGTGCACAAAGGAATGAGAATGAAAAAAGAAGAGGAAAATATATATATATATAAAGGCACGAAGAAAAGAAGAGAAAAAGGGAGAAAGATGCCGTAATGGATTTTCTTCGCTGTGAAAGCCGCATTATAGAGCTTTTGTGTAGAACTTTGTGATGAGCGTTAGAGCTGCGCCGCTTCAGGTCTGGACCTATGAGGGGGAGGGGGGGGAGAGCAGGGGACCGGTGAGGGGAAGAAAAGGGGAGGGGGTGAGACTCCGTGAATTACTTCCCCCCTTCCTCCCCTCTCCCTTACCCCCTCTCTCCCTGCCCCTGGACGCCCTGAGGGAAGACGGTGGTTAAGGGGAAAGACTGCTAAGAGAGCAAAAGGCACATCCATTTTTCCCTCCAAAAAAACCTTCCAAGATATTTTTTTCCCCCAGCCGCCGGTTGTTCTTTCCCTTTGAATACACACCGAACAGCTGATCTCACGCGCCACTGCCGGCAAAACAAACGAACACTGACATCCAAAGGCTTTTCGTTGTTGTTAATGGGTATAGATGTTGCTTCATTCATGAACTCAGGAGAACGTTTAAGCGTGAAATATTTGCACATTAACTCAGCAAACTTCTTCAATTATCCGTCCGTGCCACGTGATTTGCAACCGCCTCATTATAATATTATGTTGCAGATATACGTAAAATTTGCGAGAGTTTCTTCATTTCCCAGACTGAGGCGAAGGAGGGAGAAGAGGGGAGGGGCGAGGAGAGAGGGATAGGAGGAGAGGGAGAAGAGGGGAGGGGCGAGGAGAGAGGGATAGGAGGAGAGGGAGAAGAGGGGGAGGGGCGAGGAGAGAGGGATAGGAGGAGAGGGAGAAGAGGGGGAGGGGCGAGGAGAGAGGGATAGGAGGAGAGGGAGAAGAGGGGGGTAGGATAGAGGGGAGTTAGAGAGGGGGAGAGGGGAAGTGGTTGGAAAGGAGAATAGGAGGAAGAAGTAGGGGGGACTGGATGAAGTGGTGGAGAGGGGAACGGGAATTTTGATGGAAGGGGGGAAGAGAGGGGAGCAAGGAAGGGGAATGTGAGAGAGAGAGGAGGGATTAGGATAGAAATAAAGAGGAGAAGAAAGGGAGATAGAGAGTGGATAGGGAAATGAAAAGGGGAATAGAGAGGGAGATAAAGAGGTGTTCAATGGGGTGACAGAAAGGGGTAGGTGGGAAGGGAATATAAAAAATGGGAGATAGGGGAATGTAAGGGCAGGGGAGGTCGGAAAAAGGGTTGATGGAAAAGGTGATAGGGAGAAAGGGAGCAGTTGGTTAGGGAGAAGAAGGGAAGGGAAAGAGAGATGAGGAACGGTCAGAAAGAGAGAAGGAAAATAGAGGAAGGAGAGTTGATATGTGCAAAATCCGTAAGAAAAGAGAGAGGAGGGAAAGGGAGATAGGGAGTAAAGTAGGGCAAGGAGAGGAGTCAGAGTGGGAGAGGGGGGAGGAGGAGGAAGGGGGAAGCGGAGGAGGAGGAAAGGGGAAGCGGAGAGGAGTCAAGAAAGGGGGTGGGGGTAGGGTAGGAGGGACAGGAAGGCGGAGAGTCGCTAGCCACTCCAAGATGGGGACACACATTTGTAGTATTAACTTACATTCCTCGCCAGGGCTGTAAAGGTGTTTTTCCCACACGCTCCTCACGTCCACCTCGGCCTAATCGAGTTTGCCACGTAACACTCCCATGTCCCTAACCCCTTTCAACTGTCCTGAGGCTAAATCCGATTACGAAGAAAACCTTCTGGAACTTTTATCGCCTGCTGATTAAGAGTGATGTGAATCTGATGAATTTTACTAGCTTTTTTTTAATGGGGATGGGGGTAGGGGATGGGTGGGTATGTAGAGGGTAATTCTGGTATGTGGTTTCTTTTTTTTCTTTTCTTTTTTTTTTTTTTTTTTGATCAATTGTTATTGTTTTGTTTTTTGTCATTTTGAGAAGCGGATTTATTTACCGATTCCCTCCCCCACTTTTCTCTCTCTCTCTCTCTCTATCTATCTATCTATCTATCTATCTATCTATTTATCTATCTATCTATCTTTCTATCTTTCTAACCTTTTATTATTTTCTCCATCCATCTATGGACCTACTGACCCATCTCTCTATCACACCCTTTCCAACCTCCTAACCATCTTTTCCTCCCCATCCCCCACCCCACCCCAAAGTCCACCCTGTAAATCGGATTCAAAAAAAGAATAACAAAAACAAAAAGAATAAACAAACGCAAAAATAAATCACACTTGGCGAACACGTGATAAGGTCAGTCCAGTATATTTTATTCGGTTTCGTACCCCGGTTTCGTGCGTGGGCCATGGGTACTTTGCATTATATATGGTCAGGGGGCAATGCTGGCCATCTTGTTCTCAGGTCTTATTTGACTCAAGGAACGGGGAGGGGAGAGAGAGAGAAGGAGAGGAGAAAGGGGGGAACAGGAGGAAGAGAAGGAGAGGTTGGAGAGAAGGGAGGAGAAGAAAGGGGGAGAGGAGAAGGAGGAGGAGGAGGTAAGGTTGGAGATGAAGAAGTAAGTTGGGAAGAGGAGGAGGAGAAGTTGGAGAGAAAGGAGGGAAGAGGTGGAGGAGAGAAAGGAGGGGAGAGGTTGGAGAGGAAGGAGGGGGAGGAGGAGGAGAGGTTGGAGAGAAAGTAAGAGAAGAAAGTAGGAGTAGGAGAGTTTATAAGTGTAGAAAAAGGAATAGAGGGAGGAGGAGGATGAAAAGAGGAAGAAAAGAGAAAAAGGAGGGTGAAGGGAAGGCTGAGAGGAAAGAAGCATAAAGAAGAAGATGATGAAGAAGAAGAAGAAAATTAAAAATGTAAGCAACAATAATAATTATAATAATAACGCCACCACAGGATAACAATACCAAGTAGAGAAAGAGAAGAAGGAGAAAGAAGGAAAGGGGAGAAAGGAAGATAGGAGAAGGTGTCACGGACGGAGAACAAAGAGAGAGGTAATAAATAAGGATTGCAATGAACGGGCGTTTCGGAGAGTTAAAATGAGAAGGAAAAGAGAAGAGAGAGTAAAAGAGAAGAGAGAGTAAAAGGAGGGATTCAAGGAAAGAGAGCTCTGGGTGACAGAATCGGAGAAAGAGAGAAAAAGAAAAACAGAAAGTAAAGAGGGGAAATGGCGGCGAATGGCGTAAGGAGAGGAAGATGAGAATAGGAGCTGCAGGAAGGAGAAGGGAGGGGGAGAATTGGAAGAGGATTGGGATAAAGAGACACAGAGAAAGATGGATAAAAGTGTAAGTGGGGAAATGGAGACAGGAGGTGAGAGGGAGGTTTTGGGAGGGCGGGGGGGGAGGGGAGGAAGGGAGAGCGAGAGGATAAGAAACAGAAAGAGAGAGCGAGGGGGGATGAGGGAGAGAACTGAGAGAAAGGGTAGAGGGCAGACAGAGA
>NC_091566.1:22781345-22786345 GCF_042767895.1 Penaeus vannamei | reverse complement strand
AAAAAAGAAAAAGGTAAGGATAAAGAGAGAGAGGTTTTATCACCATTTGCTTGCAGATCTCGAGGAGGAACTGTCCTCCAGGACCACTCTAAGGGGGAGAGGGGGAGAAAAGAAGGGAGAAGGGGAAGAAAGGGGAAGAAGAGACACGAAAGGAAACAGAGAGAGAAGAAGAAAGTCGAAGAGGAAAGAATAAAAGGAGAAGTGATGAGATAAGGGGAAGTAAAATTACAAAAAGGACGGAAAGAGGAGGGAAAGAGAAAATATTAGAGAGGAGAGCAGAGCAGGAGAATTTGAAGTGACGATAAGTAAGAGGGAAAAAATGAGGAACGAATAATGGGAGAGAACGAAAAGAAAAGAATAGGAGGAGGAATTGAGTGAATGTTAGAAAAAGAACAAAAAAAAACAGAAACAGAATTAGTGCGTGAATAAGCGTGAGAGAAAGGCACAGAACGAGAATGGAAAAGACAAAGAAAAAAATAGGCATATGTGAGAGCGAAAACGAAATGAAAGTAAAAAAGAAAGAAAAGCTCACGCGAAAGGAAAAAAGAAAGAAAGAAAGAGAAAAAGAGAGAACACGAGGATGGGGAGAAAATATCCATGATTGCATTGTGGGATCGACGGTCGACACGCAAGACCCAGCCGCCGAAGTTTCAGGGAATATTGGTCGATGGCGAACGCTTAGTGCAGATCCCGGCCGGAGGAGTCGAGCGAGTAATGCAATTTTTGTATGTAATAGGAAACGAAATGATAGGAAATGCGGTCTTTCAGAGTCTCGTGTTGTTGTGTATTTTGCTTGCCCATGTTTATCTTGCTTTACGTGATTTGGATATATATATATATATATGTATATATGTATATATATATATATATATATATATATATATATATATATATATATATATATATATATATATATATATATATATATATATATATATATGTATATATGTATATATATATATATATATATATATATATATGTATATATATATATATATATATATATATATATATATATGTATATGTATATGTATATGTGTGTATATATATATATATATATATATATATATATATATATATATATATATATATATATATATATATATATATATATGTATATGTATATGTATATGTATACATATATATATATATATATATATATATATATATATATATATATATATATATATATATATATATATATATATAATCGCTTACGTATTGCGACAAAAATGTATGTAATGATAAGTAATAAAAAATTAAAATATCGCGATGTCATACTTAAAGACCTAACCTTGGTGTGGAAAGCCTGTGTGTGTATACAGGTTAATTAAATGCACCTACCTGTGCCCGAAGGCATTCCAAGGGTGCAAACTAGGTCATGTAGCAAACACAGGTCAGGTGACACAGCGTTGGGCAAACATCAGCTTTTCCTCCGACCTTCCCGCCCGATAGCGCCACATTTTGCGCAGTCGTGTGGGTCTGCAGCGCATTAGTGATGGACTAGACACACACTTGAAGTTTTGTCTTTGTATTTTTAGTCATATTCTTTCATATGTTTTTTTATCATCATAAGAAAAAAAATCCTTTTTATTCGCATTCGCACAAGAGTATTTTATTCTTTATTATCATTTTTATTATTTTATTTTATTTATTTATATATTTTCATTATATACCTCGCCCTCAACTTGATAATCCGACAGCCCGCGCGTGCAAAGATGCGATCCTTTGATATTTCCTTTGAAGGAGAGCTGTTCAAAGCCGCCTCCGCCTCCGGATTGGCTGGGTGACTGCGCGCGGATCCCTCAAGTGTTTTGATTGGAGGAAGTGGCGGCCTAGCTTCCGTGGCGGGGCGGGCCGGCCAATCGATAGACGACAAAGTTTTCCACGGAGGCCGACTTTTCTGATGGAGATCTGAGCATTCGTCGGTCGGCCTGAGCGCTGCTGCCTGCGCCTCGACCTGACCTGGGACCGAGTGGGTCGTCGGAGGGGACGCGGCCGCAGGTACGACCCGTGTTGGAGAGGCGGATCCTGGGCGCGCTCGGTCGTTTGTCACCGGAGACGAAGCTGGAGCTGCTTAACATATGTAACTCGTTTAAGGATTTCTTTTTTTTTCTTTCTTTCTTTCCTTCGCTTCTTCCTCTCTCTTTTATTCCCAGCCTGAACAATACTGTAATGAGTTTTGTAGTTGTGATTTTTTTATTGCATTATTAACGGGCCAAACTTTCATTGGGCGTTTATTAGCCATCACGTCGCTGAATATCAAAGTGTTTCCTTTCTCAAAAAAAGTTTGTCTTGCTCTCAGATAACTTATAATGAATAATGGATCCGAAGGCTTATGCATACAATGTAAAATTTAGTAATATATATATGAATATTACATTCAGCTTTGATCTCCCACAAGCGTAAAATTATAAATAAAAAAATAAGGATTATTATTTTTTGTGTCAAAAAAAATAGGAAGAGGCTTAGGAATACGAACCGTGTGCTAATCGAGGATAAGGACGATTCTCGCTTGCCATTCTCGAAAAGCAAGAAGGAAATCCCGCTTTCCTCATCCAGCATCAAAGGCTAAATGGCGTGTCGGTGACATCCTTGAGGAACTACTTGATAAGGAGGCCCGAGTGAAGGACTTTATTCCTGCTCGACGTCCTTCGAGTGGGAGGAAGGACGCCGGGGGGAGAGTTGTGGGAGGTGTGAGAGGGGCAGGGGAGGGGTGAGAGAGGTAGGGGGAGGGGTGAGAGGGGAAGGGGAAGGGGGTGAGAGAGGTAGGGGAGGGGTGAGAGGGGAAATAGGTTGCAGTGGGAGGGATGAGAGGAGGAAGGGGGGGAGGGTTGAGAGGGATAGGGAAGGGGTGAAGAGGCGAAGGGGGAGAGGTGAGAGGGGAAATAGGGGCAGAGGGAGGGGTGAAAGGGGAAAGGGGAGGGGTGAGAAGGGTAGGGGTTGAGGGGAACTAAGGGTTGGGGAAGAGGAAAAGGAAAAGGGGTGCAGTACGTCGGACGAGAGATGGGGAATGGGGTGGGGGACGAGGGACAGGGGTTGAGAAAAGGAGGAGGAGGGCCCGAGGATGAGGGATGAAGGGGGGGGGGGACTCGTCTTGCGTATCATGTCACTCGTTCAGACAACAGGATGAACAAGACATCTCAACCCTTTGCGTTGTTTTTCCTGTTAGCTCCTAATGAATGACTGGCATCCTTGATTAAGATCTATTTTTTCGCTATTTCATTTTCTGCTACTGCAATTTAATCCCTCTTTCTTATCCATGCTTTTTTTTTTTTTTTTTTTTTTTACTCCATCTTTATCTTTCGTTTCAACTACGTCTTCCTCGCTTCATCTCGCGTTTAACGTATTCATCTTCATTTATTACCTAATTGCTTGTTTTGCTTAACTCGTTTTCGTTCTATATTTCTTGCTCTTTTTATTCCTTGTTTCTCGTTCTTATTCTTCATCTGTTCGTAGTTTCCTTCCCCGGTTTTGCTTACGTCCCCCCCCCCTTACCCCTTTTAAACCTTTTATTCCATCCTAAACCTCCTCCAGTCTTCATCCTACCCCAGTAGCCCCATACCCTTCTCTACGCCCTCCACACTCACCCTGCGACACCATTCTTACCACTCATCCTCTCCGACACCACCGCCACGCCTGTTCACGCCCCTACTCCATTCCACCGCCACCCCTCCCCTCCTCACCCCCTTACTCCACTCCACCACCACCCTCACCCTCTTCAACCCCTACTCCACTCCACAGCCACCCCTCACCCCTCTCTACCCCCTTCTCCAGTCCACCCACCACCCTCACCCCTCTTCAACCCCTACTCCACTCCACCGCCACCCTCACCCTCTCCGCCCCCTACTCCACTCCACCGCCACCCCTCACCCCTCTCCAACCCCTACTCCACTCCACCGCCACCCTCACCCCTCTCCACCCCCTACTCCACTCCACCACCACCCCTCACCCCTCTTCAACCCCTACTCCACCCACCGCCACCCCTCACCCCTCTCAGCCCCCCTACTCCACTCCACCACCACCCCTCACCCCTCTTCAACCCCTACTCCACTCCACCGCCACCTTACCCCCTCTCTACCCCCCTACTCCACTCCACCACCACCCCTCACCCCTCTTCAACCCCTACTCCACTCCACCGCCACCTCACCCCTCTCCGCCCCCTACTCCACTTCACCGCCACCCCTCACCCCTCTCCACCCCCTACTCCACTCCACCGCCACCCTTCCCTCCTCCCCCCTACCCACTCCACCCACCCCTCACCCTCTTCAACCCCTACTCCTCACCGCCACCCTCACCCCTCTCCGCCCCCCTACTCCACTTCACCGCCACCCTCACCCCTCTCCACCCCCTACTCCACTCCACCGCCACCCCCTTCCTCCACCCCTTCTCCACCCACTGCCACCCCTCACCCTCTCCACCCCCTACCCACCCACCGCCACCCCTCACCCCTCTCCACCCCCTACTCCACTCCACCCTCACCCCTCACCCCTCTCTAACCCCTACCCCACTCCACCACTACCCACCATCCCTCTCACACCCCTACCCCATCGAGCTACCACTCCTCCCACCTTACACCCTCACCGCCCACCCCTCACCCCATCTCACCCCCATCCCCTATTCCACACTCCCTCAACCCTTTCTTTTCTCACACGGAGGAAAAGAATTCAAGGGATTAAGTGTTTAACTGGATGATTTATTGTGAAATTCCGTAGCATGTAAATTAGGGGAAAATAGAGCAATTATTCATAAGATGCACCGGAGGGGGAAGGAGGAAAAAGTAAGTGGATGAGGAAGGAGAGAGAGAGAGTAAGGAAGGGAGGGAGGGAGGGAGGAAAGGAAAGAGAGAGAGAAGGGGGGAGCGAGGAAGAGAGAGAGAGAAAAGGAGAGGGAGAGGGAAGAGGATAGGGAGAGGGAAGAGGAGAGGGAGAAGGAAGAGGAGAGAGAGAAAAGGAGGGGGAGAGGGAAGAGGAAAGAAAGAGAGAGGGTGGGTAGGTGAA